>NC_057806.1:78595980-78655071 GCF_018294505.1 Triticum aestivum | reverse complement strand
GTGTGCCCGGAACAACTTCCGGTGACCCGATATGTACCCGGTACCCTCCAGAACACTTCCGGTGTCCGAATATTATCGTACTATATATCAATCTTTACCTCTCCATCATTTCGAGACTCCTCGTTATGTCCGTGATCTCATCCGGGACTCCGAACAACATTCGGTCACCAAATCACATAACTCATATAATACAAAATCGTCATCGAACGTTAAGCATGCGGACCCTACGGGTTCGAGAACTATGTAGACATGACCGAAACACCTCTCCGGTCAATAACCAATAGCGGAACATGGATGCTCATATTGATTCCTACATATTCTACGAAGATCTTTATCGATCGAACCGTAATGACAACATACGTTATTCCCTTTGTCATCGGTATGTTACTTGCCCGAGATTCGATCGTCGGTATCTTCATACCTAGTTCAATCTCGTTACCGGCAAGTCTCTTTACTCGTTCCGTAATACATCATCCGGAAACTAAATCATTAGTCACATTGCTTGCAAGGCTTCTTATGATGTGCATTACCGAGAGGGCCTAGAGATACCTCTCCGATACTCGGAGTGACAAATCCTAATCTTGATCTATGCCAACCCAACAAACACCTTCGGAGATACCTGTAGAGCATCTTTATAATCACCCAGTTACGTTGCGATGATAGCACACAAGGTATTCCTCCGGTATCTGGGAGTTGCATAATCTCATAGTTGAAGGAATATGTATTTGACATGAAGAAAGCAATAGCAATAAAACTGAACGATCAATATGGTAAGCTAACGGATGGGTCTTGTCCATCACATCATTCTCATAATTATGTGATCCCGTTCATCAAATGACAACACATGTCTATGGTTAGGAAACTTAACCATCTTTGATTAACGAGCTAGTCTAGTAGAGGCTTACTAGGGACATGATGTTTTGTCTATGTATCCGCACATGTATCAAGTTTCCGGTAAATACAATTCTAGCATGAATAGTAAACATTTATCATGATATAAGGAAATATAAAATAACAACTTTATTATTGCCTCTAGGGCATATTTCCTTCAGTCTCCCACTTGCACTAGAGTCAATAATCTAGTTTACATTGTAATGATTCTAACACCCATAGAGTCTTGGTGTTGATCATGTTTTGCTCGTGGAAGAGGCTTAGTCAACGAGTCTGCCACATTTAGATCCGTATGTATTTTGCAAATCTCTATGTCTCCCCGCTTGACTTAATCATGGATGGAGTTGAAGCGTCTTTTGATGTGTTTGGTTCTTTTGTGCAATCTGGATTCCTTCACCAAGGCAATTGCTCTAGTATTGTCACAAAAGATTTTCATTGGACCCGATGCACTAGGTATTACACCTAGATCAGATATGAACTCCTTCATCCAGACTCCTTCATTTGCTGCTTCCGAAGCAGCTATGTACTCCGCTTCACACGTAGATCCCGCCACGACGCTCTGCTTGGAACTGCACTAACTGACACCTCCACCATACAATAAAAATACGTATCTGGTTTGTGACTTAGAGTCATCCAGATCAGTGTCAAAGCTAGCATCGACATAACCATTAATGACGAGCTCTTTGTCACATCCATAAACGAGAAACATATCCTTAGTCCTTTTGAGGTACTTTAGGATGTTCTTGACCGCTGTCCAGTGATCCCCTCCTGGATTACTTTGGTACCTCCCTGCTAGACTTATAGCAAGGCACACATCAGGTATGGTACACAACATATCATACAGGATAGAACCTATGGCTGAGTCATAGGGAATGACTTTCATTTTCTCTCTATCTTCTGCTGTGGTCGGGCATTAAGTCTGACTCAACTTCACACCTTCTAACATAGGCAAGAACCCTTTTTTGACTGATCCATTTTGAACTTCTTCATAACTTTATCAAGGTATGTGCTTTGTGACAGTCCCATTAAGCGTCTTGATCTATCTCTATAGATCTTGATGCCCAATATATAAGCAGCTTCACTGAGGTCTTTCATTGAAAAACTCTTATTCAAGTATCCTTTTATGCTATCCAGAAATTCTATATCATTTCCAATGAACAATATGTCATCATATAATATTAGAAATGCTACAGAGCTCCCACTCAATTTGTTGTAAATACAGGCTTCTCCGAAAGTCTGTATAAAACCATATGCTTTGATCACCTCATCAGAGCGTATATTCCAACTCCGAGATGCTTGCATGATTTCTACTACACAATCTTCTTCTCGTAGACGTTGTTGGGCCTCCAAGTGCAGAGGTTTGTAGGACAGTAGCAAATTTCCCTCAAGTGGATGACCTAAGGTTTATCAATCCGTGGGAGGTGTAGCATGAAGATGATCTCTCTCAAGCAACCCTGCAACCAAATAACAAAAAGTCTCTTGTGTCCCCAACACACCCAATACTATGGTAAATTGTATAGGTGCACTAGTTCGGCGAAGAGATGGTGATACAAGTGGTATATGGATAGTAGATAATAGTTTTTGTAATCTGAAAATATAAAAACAGCAAGGTAACTAATGATAAAAGTGAGCGTAAACGGTATTGCAATGTGTGGAAATAAGGCCTAGGGTTCATACTTTCGCTAGTGCAAGTTCCCTCAACAATACTAACATAATTGGATCATAACTATTCCTCAACATGCAATAAAGAGTCACTCCAAAGTCACTAATAGCGGAGAACAAACGAAAAGATTATGGTAGGGTACAAAACCACCTCAAAGTTATTCTTTCCAATCAATCTGTTGGGCTATTCCTATAAGTGTCACAAACAGCCCTGGAGTTCGTACTAGAATAACACCTTAAGACACAAATCAACCAAAACCCTAATGTCACCTAGATACTCCAATGTCACCTCAAGTATCTGTGGGTATGATTATACAATATGCATCACACAATCTCAGATTCATCTATTCAACCAACACAAAGGACCTCAAAGAGTGCCCCAAAGTTCCTACCGTAGAATCACGACGAAAACGTGTGCCAACCCCTATGAATAGGTTCATGTGCGGAACCCGCAAGTTGATCACCAAAACATACATCAAGTGAATCACGTGATATCCCATTGTCACCATAGATATCCACAGCAAGACATACATCAAGTGTTCTCAAATCTTTAAAGACTCAATCCGATAATATAACTTCAAAGGGGAAACTCAATCCATTATAAGAGAGTAGAGGGGGAGGAGAAACATAAGATCCAACTATAATAGCAAAGCTTGCGATACATCAAGATCATATCATCTCAAGAACACGAGAGAGAGAGATCAAACTGTTGGGGAACATTGCAGAAAACAAAAATTTTCCTACGGTTTCACCAAGATCCATTTATGAGTTCATCTAGCAACGAGTGATCGGATTGCATCTACATACCTTTGTAGATCACGCGCGGAAGCGTTCAAAGAACGAGGATGAGGAAGTCGTACTCGACGTGATCCAAATCACCGGAGATCCTAGCGCCGAACGGACGGCACCTCCATGTTCAACACACGTACGGTCACTTACTTCTTCTTCTGGTGGGGAACATGTCCTTGTGGACCTTCGAATTTCAGTAGCAACTTGATCTGAAGTTTCATGATCATCATCATTAACTTTCTCTCTAGTCCGTGCAGGCACCTCAGGAACATTTTCTTGAGTTGCGCCATTTTCCAGTTCAAGAGGTAATACTTCATCAAGTTCTACTTTCCTCCCACTTACTTCTTTCGAGAGAAACTCCTTCTCTAGAAAGGATCCATTCTTGGCAACAAAGATCTTGCCTTTGGATCTGAGGTAGAAGGTATACCCAATAGTTTCTTTAGGGTATCCTATGAAGACACATTTTTCCGACTTGGGTTCGAGCTTTTCAGGTTGAAGTTTCTTGACATAAGCATCGCATCCCCAAACTTTTAGAAACGACAGCTTAGGTTTCTTCCCAAACCATAACTCATACGGTGTCGTCTCAACGGATTTTGACGGAGCCCTATTTAAAGTGAATGCGGCAGTCTCTAAAGCATTGCCCCAAAAAGATAGTGGTAAATAGTTAAGAGACATCATAGATCGCACCATATCTAATAGAGTGCGATTACGACGTTCGGACACACCATTACGCTGAGGTGTTCCAGGCGGCGTGAGTTGTGAAACTATTCCACATTTTCTTAAGTGTGTGCTAAATTCATGACTCAAGTATTCTCCTCCACGATCTGATCACAGGAACTTGATTTTCCTGTCACGTTGATTCTCAACCTCACTCTGAAATTCCTTGAACCTTTCAAAGGTCTCAGACTTGTGTTTCATTAAGTAGACATACCCATATCTACTCAAGTCATCAGTGAGGGTGAGAACATAACGATAACCACTGTGAGCCTCAACACTCATTGGACCGCACACATCAGTATGTATGATTTCCAATAAATTGGTTGCTTGATCCATTGTTCCTGAGAACGGAGTCTTGGTCATTTTACCCGTGAGGCATGGTTCGCATGTGTCAAATGATTCGTAATCAAGAGACTCTAAAAGTCCATCTGCATGGAGCTTCTTCATGCGTTTGACACCTATGTGACCAAGGCGGCAGTGCCACAAGTATGTGGGACTATCATTATAAACCTTACATCTTTTGGTACTCACACTATGAATATGTGTAGCATTACGCTCGAGATTCATTAAGAATAAATCATTCACCATCGGAGCATGACCATAAAACATATCTCTCATATAAATAGAACAACCATTATTCTCGGATTTAAATGAGTAGCCATCTCGAATTAAACGAGATCCTGACACAATGTTCATGCTCAAAGCTGGCACTAAATAACAATTATTGAGGTTTAAAACTAATCCCGTAGGTAAATGTAGAGGTAGCGTGCCGACGGCGATCACATTGACCTTGGAACCATTCCCGACGCGCATCGTCACCTCGTCCTTCGCCGGTCTCCGTTTATTCCGCAGCTCCTGCTTTGAGTTACATATGTGAGCAACCGCACCGGTATCAAATACCCAGGAGCTACTACGAGTACTGGTAAGGTACACATCAATTACATGTATATCACATATACCTTTTGTTTTGCCGGCCTTCTTGTCCGCTAAGTATTTGGGGCAGTTCCGCTTCCAGTGACCACTTTCCTTGCAATAAAAGCACTCAGTCTCGGGCTTGGGTCCATTCTTTGGCTTCTTCCTCTGCTGATTTCAGCATTGCAAATACTTCAGGAATGGTCTTTTCCATCCCCTGCATATTGAAGTTCATCACAAAGCTCTTGTAGCTCGGTGGAAGCGACTGGAGGATTCTGTCAATGACCGCGTCATCCGGGAGATTAACTCCCAGCTGAGTCAAGCGGTTATGTAACCCAGACATAGTGAGTATGTGCTCACTGACAGAACTGTTTTCCTCCATCTTACAGCTGAAGAACTTGTCGGGGACTTCATATCTCTCGACCCGGGCATGAGCTTGAAAAACCATTTTCAGCTCTTCGAACATCTCATATGCTCCGTGTCTCTCGAAACGCTTTTGGAGCCCCGGTTCTAAGCTGTAAAGCATGCCGCACTGAACAAGGGAGTAATCATCGGTACATGTCTGCCAAGCGTTCATAACGTCTTGTTCTGCAGGGAGAACAGGTGCGTCACCTAGCGGTGCTTGTAGGACATAATCTTTCTTGGCAGCTATGAGGATGATCCTCAGGTTCCGGACCCAGTCCGTATAGTTGCTGCCATCGTCTTTCAGCTTGGTTTTCTCTAGGAACGCGTTGAAGTTGAGGACAACGTTGGCCATTTGATCTACAATACATGTTGTAAAGATTTTAGACTAAGTTCATGATAATTAATTTCATCTAAATCAAATTATTCAATGAACTCCCACTCAGATAGACATCCCTCCAGTCATCTAAGTATAACAAGATCCGAGTTAACTAGGCCGTGTCCGATCATCACGTGAGACGGACTAGCCAACATCGGTGAACATCTTCATGTTGATCGTATCTTCTATACGACTCATGCTCGACCTTTCGGTCTTCTGTGTTCCGAGGCCATGTCTGTACATGCTAGGCTCGTCAAGTCAACCTAAGTGTTTGCATGTGTAAATCGGTCTTACACCCATTGTATGTGAACGTCGGAATCTAACACACCCGATCATCACGTGGTGCTTCGAAACAACGAACTGTCGCAACGGTGCACAGTTAGGGGGAACACTTTCTTGAAATTATTATGAGGGATCATCTTATTTACTACCGTCGTTCTAAGTAAACAAGATGCAAAAACATGATAAACATCACATGCAATCAAATAATAATAGTGACATGATATGGCCAATATCACATAGCTCCTTTGATCTCCATCTTGGGGCTCCATGATCATCTCGTCACCGACATGACACCATGATCTCCATCATCGCGTCTCCATGAAGTTGCTCGCCAACTATTACTTCTACTACTATGGCTAACACGTTTAGCAACAAAGTAAAGTAATTTACATGGCGTTTCTCAATGACACGCAGGTCATACAAAAAAATAAAGACAACTCCTATGGCTCCTGCCGGTTGTCATACTCATCGACATGCAAGTCGTGATTCCTATTACGATAGCATGAACATCTCATACATCACATATATATCATTCATCATTCATCACAACTTTGGCCATATCACATCACAAAACACTTGCTGCAAAAACAAGTTAGACGTCCTCTAATTGTTGTTGCAAGTTTTACGTGGCTGCAATAGGGTTCTAACAAGAACGTTTTCTTACCTACGTGAAAGCCACAACGTGATTTGTCAACTTCTATTTACCCTTCATAAGGACCCTTTTCATCGAATCCGCTCCAACTAAAGTGGGAGAGACAGACACCCGCTAGCCACCTTATGCAACTAGTGCATGTCAGTCGGTGGAACTGGTCTCACGTAAGCGTACGTGTAAGGTTGGTACGGGCCGCTTCATCCCACAATACCGTTGAAGCAAGATAAGACTAGTAGCGGCAAGAAAGTTGACAACATCTACGCCCACAACAAATTGTGTTCTACTCGTGCAAAGAGAACTACGCATAGACCTAGCTCATGGCACCTCCGCGTTCAACACACGTACGGTCAGCGTGACGTCTCCTCCTTCTTGATCCAGCAAGGGGAAAGGAGAGGTTGAGGAAGATGGCTCCAGCAGCAGCACGACGGCGTGGTGGTGGTGGAGCTGCAGTACTCCGGTAGGGCTTCACCAAGCTCTATGGAGGAGGAGGTGTTGGAGAGGGAGAGGGAGGCACCAAAGCCATGGGTGTGAAGCCCTTCCTCCCCCACTATATATAGGGGGCCTTGGGGGGGGGGGCGGCGGCCCTAGGAGATGCAATCTCCTAGGGGGCGGCGGCCAAGGGGGTAGAGTGCCCCCCAAGGCAAGTGGGGAGCCCCCCCCCCACCCTAGGGTTTCAACCCTAGGCGCAAGGGGTGGGCCTTGGGGGGCGCACCAGCCCACTATGGGCTGGTTCCCCTCCCCACTTCAGCCCATGGGGCCCTCCGGGATGGGTGGCCCCACCCGGTGGACCCCCGGGACCCATCCGGTGGTCCCGGTACAATACCGGTGACCCCTGAATCTTTCCCGATGGCCGAAAACTCACTTCCTATATATAATTCTTTACCTCCGGACCATTTCGGAACTCCTCGTGACGTCCGGGATATCATCCGGGATTCCGAACAACTTTCGGGTTACTGCATATTCATATCTCTACAACCCTAGTGTCACCGAACCTTAAGTGTGTAGACCCTACGGGTTCGGGAGACATGTAGACATGACCGAGATGACTCTCTGGTCAATAACCAACATCGGGATCTGGATACCCATGTTGGCTCCCACATGCTCCTCGATGATCTCATCGGATGAACCACGATGTCGAGGATTCAAGCAACCCCGTATACAATTCCCTTTGTCAATCGGTACGTTACTTGCCCGAGATTCGATCGTTGGTATCCCAATACCTCGTTCAATCTAGTTACCGGCAAGTCACTTTACTCGTACCGTAATGCATGATCCCGTGACCAGACACTTGGTCACTTTGAGCTCACTGTGATGATGCATTACCGAGTGGGCCTAGAGATACCTCTCCGTCATACGGAGTGACAAATCCCAGTCTTGATCCGTGTCAACCCAACAGACACTTTCGGAGATACCCGTAGTATACCTTTATGGTCACCCAGTTACGTTGTGACGTTTGGTACACCCAAAGCACTCCTATGGTATCCGGGAGTTACACGATCTCATGGTCTAAGGAAAAGATACTTGACATTGGAAAACTCTAGCAAACGAACTATACGATCTTGTGCTATGTTTAGGATTGGGTCTTGTCCATCACATCATTCTCCTAATGATGTGATCTCGTTATCAATGACATCCAATGTCCATAGTCAGGAAACCATGACTATTTGTTGATCAACGAGCTAGTCAACTAGAGGCTTACTAGGGACATGTTGGTGTCTAAGTATTCACACATGTATTACGATTTCCGGATAACACAATTATAGCATGAATAAAAGACAATTATCATGAACAAGGAAATATAATAATAATCCTTTTATTATTGCCTCTAGGGCATATTTCCAACACAAACACATAGCTACTGGTACATACCCTCAGCCCTGAGGGAGAACTACTCCCTCCTCGTCATGGAGAGCATCGGGATGATGAAGATGGCCACCAGAGAGGGATTGCCCCCTCTAGCAGGGTGCCAGAACGGGTCTAGATTGGCTTTCAGCGGCTACGGAGGCTTCTGGCGGCGGAACTCCCGATCTATTGTGCTCACGGATGTTTTTAGGGTATATGGAGATATATAGGCGGAAGAAGTACGTCAGGGGGGCCACGAGGGGCTCACGAGGGTGGAGGGCGCGCCCAGGGGGGTGGGCACGCCCCCCCTGCCTCGTGACCTCCTCGCAGATCCCTTGACATGCACTCCAAGTCTTCTGGGCTTCTTTCCTTCCAAAAAAGAGTTCCGTGAAGTTTCAGGTCAATTGGACTCTGTTTGATTTTCCTTTTCTTCGAAACCCTAAAATAGGGTAAAAACATAAACTGACACTAGGCTCTGGGTTAATAGGTTAGTCCCAAAAATGATATAAAAGTGTATAGTAAAGCCCATAAACATTCAAAACAGTAGATAATATAGCATGGAGCAATAAAAAATTATAGATACGTTGGGGACGTATCAGCATACCCAAGCTTAATTCCTGCTCGTCCTCGAGTAGGTAAATGATAAAAATAGAATTTTTGATGCGGAGTGCTACTTGGCATAATTTCAATGTATTTCTTCTTAATTGTGGCATGAATATTCAGATCTGAAAGATTCAAGACAAAAGTTCATATTGACATAAAAATGATAATACTTCAAGCATACTAGCTAAGCAATTATGTCTTCTCAAAATAACATGGCCAAAGAAAGTTCATCCCTACAAAATCATATAGTTTAGTCATGTTTCATTTTCGTCACACAAGAATGCTCCCATCATGCACAACCCCGATGACAAGCCAAGCAATTGTTTCATACTTTAGTAATCTCAAACTCATAAACTTTCACGCAATACATGAGCGCGAGCCATGGATATAGCACTATGGGTGGAATAGAATAATGAGGAGGGTTATGTGGAGAAGACAAAAAGGAGAAGGTCTCACATCAACGAGGCTAATCAATGGGCTATGGAGATGCCCACCGATTGATGTTAATGCAAGGAGTAGGGATTGCCATGCAACGGATGCACTAGAGCTATAAATGTATGAAAGCTCAACAAAAGAAACTAGTGGGTGTGCATCCAACTTGCTTGCTCGTGAAGACCTAGGGCACTTGAGGAGGCCCATTGTTGGAATATACAAGCCAAGTTCTATAATGAAAAATTCCCACTAGTATATGAAAGTGATAACATGAGAGACTCTCTACTATGAAGATCATGGTGCTACTTTGAAGCACAAGTGTGATAAAAGGATAGTAGCATTGTCCCTTCTCTCTTTTTCTCTTTTTTGGGCCTTTTCCGTTTTTTATGGCCTTTCTCTTTTTTGGGGCCTTCTCTTTTTTATGGCCTTTGTCTTTTTCTAATATTCCTCACTTGGGACAATGCTCTAATAATGATGATCATCACACTTCTATTTATTTACAACTCAATGATTACAACTCGATACTAGAACAAAGATGACTCTATATGAATGCCTCCGGCGGTGTACCGGGATATGCAATGAACCAAGAGTGACATGTATGAAAGAATTATGAACGGTGGCTTTGCCACAAATACTATGTCAACTACATGATCATGCTAAGCAATATGACAATGATGAATGTGTCATGATGAATAGAATGATGGAAATTTGCATGGCAATATATCTCGGAATGGCTATGGAAATGCCATAATAGGTAGGTATGGTGGCTGTTTTGAGGAAGATATAAGGAGGTTTATGTGTGATAGAGCGTATCATATCACGGGGTTTGGATGCACCGGCGAAGTTTGCACCAACTCTCAATGCGAGAAAGGGCAATGCACGGTACTGAAGAGGCTAGCAAGGATGGAAGGGTGAGAGTGCGTATAATCCATGAACTCAACATTAGTCATAAAAAACTCACATACTTATTGCAAAAATCTACAAGTCATCAAAAACCTCGGCACTACGTGCATGCTCCTAGGGTATAGATTGGTAGGAAAAGACCATTGCTCGTCCCCGACCGCCACTCATAAGGAGGACAATCAAATAACACCTCATGTTTTAAATTTGTTACACAACGTTTACCATACGTGCATGCTACGGGACTTGCAAACTTCAACACAAGAATTTCTCAAATTCACAGCTACTCAACTAGCACGACTTTGATATTATTACCTCTATATCTCAAAACAATCATCAAGCATCAAACTTCTCTTAGTATTCAATACTCTATATGAAAGTTTTTACTAATCTTGTATACCTAGCATAATAGGATTATTTAAGCAAATAACCATGCTATTAAGACTCTCAAAATAATATAAGTGAAGCATGAGAGTTCATCTATTTCTTCAAAATAAAACTACCACCATGCTCTAACAGATATAAGTGAAGTACTAGAGCAAATGACAAACTACTCCGAAAGATATAAGTGAAGATCAATGAGTAGTCGAATAATTATGCAACTATGTGAAGACTCTCTAACATTTAATAATTTCAGATATTGGTATTTTATTCAAACAGCAAGAAAAACTAAATAAAATGACATTCTAAGAATAGCAAACATCATGTGAAGAAGCAAAAACTTAGGATCAACCGAAACTAACCGATAATTGTTGAAGAAGAAAGGTGGGATGCCAACCGGGGCATCCCCAAGCTTAGATGCTTGAGACTTCTTGAAATATTATCTGGGGTGCCTTGGGCATCCCCAAGCTTGAGCTTTTGTGTCTCCTTAGTTCCTCTCATATCACGGTCTCCCTAAATCTCAAAAGCTTCATCCACACAAAACTCAACAAGGACTCGTGAGATAAGTTAGTATAAACCATTACCAAAACCTTATCATACTCTACTATAGCAAATCACTAAAATTATTATTCAACATTGCATACTAAATGCCTCTGCATATTTAATAGTCCTATCCTCAAATAGAATCATTAAAGAAGCAAACATATGCAAACATAACAACAATCTGCCTAAATAGGACAGTTTGTAAAGAATGTGTAACATCCCAAATTTTTAATTTGGAATGTTTTACAATTATTAGCTAAGCATCTATGCATTCTGTTTGAATTGAGTGACATTTGGAAATTTTCAGAGGCATTTGAGTTTGGTTGAATTTGGATTCAACTTGGCATTTGAAAATCTACTTCAATATCCCTGACAAATACTTGAGAAAAAGTATGAGAGGAGCTAACATGACACTCCAAAAATGTCAGAAGAAAATATTGCCAAAAGGTTTGTATTCAAATTTGAATTTTATCTGGAGTTTGCAGAATTTTTTTTTAGTTTCTGTTTTGGCTCTGGAAAAATGTCCACGTTGTAGGGTTGATTTTTCTGAATTTATATATATATATATATGTCCCATATAAAAAAATAATATAGGTTTTTCTATAATTAGTTTTCTCTCTCTGTGGTATTTCAAAAAACAAAAACAAAAACAAAGACCCAGGCGCGAGCCAGGCCAACCGGCCCAGCCGACACCCGAGTCGCGGCCCACCAACGACCGAGCCGGCCTACCTCAGCGCCCGACCGAACCCTCCTCTCCCTCTCTCACCGACGTGCCGGCCCCACCTCATCTCTTTCCCCTCGCCCATGCTATGCCGCGCCAGAGCGCGCTCGACGCCGCCGCCGTGTCCGAATTCCACGGGACCACGATCCCGAGTCGCCCCCTGCTCCACGAAGGTGCCCTATAAATAGCCCTAGCTCTCCTCCCCCGATCCCCCTAAAACCCTAGCCCAAAACCCACCACAGCTCACGCCCTCCTCCTTTGGATCTCGCAGCAGCCGCCTCAGTTCATCGCCGCCTCCGTCGCCGGTGAGCAACAATACGACTCCCTCTTCCACCTTTGAGCTTCCCCTGATGTTGCGCATCGTTTTGACACGGTTTCAACCTCCTTATCCCATCATAGGATCGTCCCCAAGCTCAACCGCCACTCGCCAGAGCTGTAGCTCCCCAGGGAGCCGTCGTCATCGCCCCGGCCGTTTCCGTCGTTCCCGAGCGACCTCGACATCACCATCGCCTTCGCCTCGCTCCGCCGCATCGCCCCGACCTCGCCGCCACCGCCCCGGACCACCGGAGCACCACCGCCACCAACGCCCGAGCCCACCTCGCCATCGACCGCCGCGGTAAGCCGCCGGACCCCACTCCACCGTTCGATCGGCAACCTACGGCGTAGATTAGAAATAGTGAATGGCTAGGTTTTTTTATTAGACCGGTTTTAGTTTACGGTTTCTTCCCGGTTTAGTTACTAGGTTTAGTTAGACCAAACTGATCGGTTTATTTCTATTAGCCCATGGACGCAGTGATCTATTAATTGCTCGCGCGTTAGATAGTTTTAGAGCGCTCACTGTTTCGGCCCGTTAGCGCCCTAGTTGTTTTAGTTTTATTCTTTGTTTCTGTTTTTAAAAGAGAATAGTTATGTTCTTGTAAAATCTGTATCTTTTAGGTGATTTATTATTTTTAGTTGATTCCTTTTTTGTTAGTTTACAAATTTCTTTTAGTTTCCGTAGAAGATAGATTCGGCCATGTTTAAGCTTATAAAAATAGTTTTATATTAGTTTTAGTCAGATTAGTATTTCTGCTATAATTTGAGCTAGAATTAATATTTTTAGGTGATTCTTTTTGCCACTGCTTAGTTTTGACCTAGCCTAGCAGTAGGAACCTGTTGGGGTATTTGTAGATTGCATTAAAATTAGTTTTAGTCGAAATCAACTTTTCTAGTTTTATTTAGCTTGCTGCTGTTTTCTGCTGTTCTAGTTATTATAGAATTTTAATTTACCCCTGCTATAATTTATTTTAGATTAGTTTCTGTAGTTACAGAGGGTGAACATTTATTTGCAGCAAAATAAAAAAGTTTTATTTTATTTTATTTTTAGTTTTGTTTTAGGTATAATAGGAGTACTATAATAGATATTGATGTGATTCTTTTTGCACCTAGTTTATATGCTATTTTCCTTTATGTTAGTTAGCAAAACCCTTGTTTTGGTTCTGTTAAGAAAAGTGTTAGTGGGATAAAACTATTTCTTTGTTGTTGCTTGAAGTAATGAAAACCTTGATTTTTGTTTTCTGCGAGTTTTCTTTGGTTTTGGATTGAGTGCTTGTGTGTTTTTCGTTAGCTTGCTGTTATGTTATTTAGTGGAATACTCATTTGTGCTATTGTTTGACTCGATAGAATTTCCGGAGTGCGAAGCTTGCTATCTTGAGTCACTAGCGTTTGAAGACTGGTGTCTACTACACAACCTTCTTCTTGTAGACGTTGTTGGGCCTCCAAGTGCAGAGGTTTGTAGGACAGTAGCAAATTTCCCTCAAGTGGATGACCTAAGGTTTATCAATCCGTAGGAGGCGTAGGATGAAGATGGTCTCTCTCAAGCAACCCTGCAACCAAATAACAAAGAGTCTCTTGTGTCCCCAACACACCCAATACAATGGTAAATTGTATAGATGCACTAGTTCGGCGAAGAAATGGTGATACAAGTGGTATATGGATAGTAGATAATAGTATTTGTAATCTGAAATTATAAAAACAGCAAGGTAACTAATGATAAAAGTGAGCGTAAACGGTATTGCAATGCTAGGAAACAATGCCTAGGGTTCCTACTTTCACTAGTGTAAGTCCTCTCAACAATACTAAGATAATTGGATCATAAAACTATCCCTCAACATGCAAAAAGAGTCACTCCAAAGTCACTAAAAGCGGAGAACGAACGAAGAGATTATGGTAGGGTACGAAACCACCTCAAAGTTATTCTTTCCAATCAATCCGTTGGGCTATTCCTATAAGTGTCACAAACAGCCCTAGAGTTCGTACTAGAATAATACCTTAAGACACAAATCAATCAAAACCCTAATGTCACCTAGATATTCCAATGTCACCTCAAGTATCCGTGGGTATGATTATACGATATGCATCACACAATCTCAGATTCATCTATTCAACCAACACAAAGGACCTCAAAGAGTGCCCCAAAGTTTGTACCGGAGAATCACGACGAAAACGTGTGACAACCCCTATGCATAGGTTCATGGGCGGAACCCGCAAGTTGATCACCAAAACATACATCAAGTGAATCACGTGATATACCATTGTCACCACAGATATCCACGGCAAGACATACATCAAGTGTTCTCAAATCTTTAAAGACTCAATCCGATAAGATTACTTCAAAGGGGAAACTCAATTCATTACAAGAGAGAAGAGGGGAAGGAGAAACATAAGATCCAACTATAATAGCAAAGCTCGCGATAAATCAAGATCGTGCCAAATCAAGAACACGAGAGAGAGAGAGAGAGAGAGAGATCAAACACATAGCTACTGGTACATACCCTCAACCCTGAGGGAGAACTACTCCCTCCTCGTCATGGAGAGCACCGGGATGATGAAGATGGCCACTGGAAAAGGATTGCCCCCTCCGGTAGGGTGCCGGAACAGGTCTAGATTGGCTTTTGGTGGCTACGGAGGCTTCTGGCGACGGAACTCCCGATCTAATCTCCGTTCTGGAAGTTTTAGGGTATATGGAGTTATATAGGCAGAAGAATCACGTCAGGGGAGCCACGAGGGCCCCACGAGGCAGGGGGCGCACCCCAGGGGGGTGGGCGCGCCCCTACCCTCATGAGCTCCTCCTCCCTTCCTTGACACGGGGTCCAAGTCCATCGGGTGGCTTTCGTTCCAAAAATAACTTCTCAAGTTGATTTCGTTCCGTTTCGACTCCGTCTGATATTCCTTTTCTTCAAAACACTGAAATAGGCATAAAACAGCAAATCTGGGCTGGGCCTCCGATTAATAGGTTAGTCCCGAAATCAATATAAAAGTGGATAACAAAGCCCAATATTGCCCAAAACAGTAGATAATATAGCATGGAGCAATCAAAAATTATAGATACGTTGGAGACGTATCAAGCATCCCCAAGCTTAATTCCTGCTCGTCCTCGAGTAGGTAAATGATAAAAAGATAATTTTTTATGTGGAATGCTAGTTGGCATAATTTCAATGTAATTCTTCTTACTTGTGATATGAATATTCAGATCCGAAAGATTCAAGACAAAAGTTCATATTGACATCAAAATAATAATACTTCAAGCATACTAACTAAGCAATTATGTCTCTTCAAAATAACATGACCAAAGAAAGTTATCCCTACAAAATCATATAGTCTGGCTATGCTCCATCTTCACCACACAAAATATTTAAATCATGCACAACCCCGATGACAAGCCAAGCAATTGTTTCATACTTTTGATGTTCTCAAACTTTTTCAATCTTCATGCAATACATGAGTGTGAGCCATGGACATAGCACTATAGGTGGAATGGAATGGTGTTTGTGGAGAGGAAAAAAAGGAGAAGATAGTCTCACATCAACTAGGCGTATCAACGAGCTATGGAGATGCCCATCAATAGATGTCAATGTGAGTGAGTAGGGATTGCCATGCAACGGATGCACTAGAGCTATAAGTATATGAAAACTCAACAAATAGAAACTAAGTGGGTGTGCATCCAACTCGCTTGCTCATGAAGATCTAGGGCATTTTGAGGAAGCCCATCATTGGAATATACAAGCCAAGTTCTATAATGAAATATTCCCACTAGTATATGAAAGTGACAATATAGGAGACTCTCTATAATGAAGATCATGGTGCTACTTTGAAGCACAAGTGTGGAAAAAGGATAGTAGCATTGTCCCTTTTAAACAAATTTATTTGGCCTTTTCCTTTTTCATTTGACCTTTATTTTTTATTTGGCCTTCCTTTTTTATGGCCTTTCTCTTTTTTTGGGACAATTCTCTATTGAATGAAGATCATCACACTTCTATTTATTTACAACTCAATGATACAACTCGATACTAGAACAAAGTATGACTCTATATGAATGCCTCCGGCGGTGTACCGGGATATGTAATGAATCAAGAGTGACAAGTATGAAAGAATCATGAACAGTGGCTTTGCCACAAATACTATGTCAACTACATGATCATGCTAAGCAATATGACAATGATAAATATGTCATGATGGACGGAATGGTGGAAAGTTGCATGGCAATATATCTCGGAATGGCTATGGAAATGCCATAATAGGTAGGTATGGTGGCTGTTTTGAGGAAGGTATATGGTGGGTGTATGGTACCGGCGAAAGTTGCGCGGTACTAGAGAGGCTAGCAATGGTGGAAGGGTGAGAGTGCGTATAATCCATGGACTCAACATTAGTCATAAAGAACTCACATACTTATTGCAAAAATCTATTAGTTATCGAAACAAAGTACTACGCGCATGCTCCTAGGGGGATAGATTGGTAGGAAAAGACCATCGCTCGTCCCCGACCGCCACTCATAAGGAAGGCAATCAATAAATAAATCATGCTCCGACTTCATCACATAACGGTTCACCATACGTGCATGCTACGGGAATCACAAACTTCAACACAAGTATTTCTCAAATTCACAACTACTCAACTAGCATGACTCTAATATCACCATCTCCATATCTCAAAACAATTATCAAGTATCAAACTTCTCATAGTATTCAACACACTCATAAGAAATTTTATTATTCTTGAATACCTAGCATATTAGGATTTTAAGAAATTACCATGCTATTTAAGACTCTCAAAATAATCTAAGTGAAGCATGAGAGTTCATCTATTTCTATAAAATAAAACTACCACCGTGCTCTAAAAGGATATAAGTGAAGCACTAGAGCAAATGACAAACTACTCCGAAAGATATAAGTGAAGATCAATGAGTAGTCGAATAATTATGCAACTATGTGAAGACTCTCTAACATTTAATAATTTCAGATCTTGGTATTCTATTCAAACAGAAAGCAAAGCAAAATAAAATGACATTCTAAGAATAGCAAACATCATGTGAAGAAGCAAAAACTTAGGATCAACCGAAACTAACCGATAGTTGTTGAAGAAGAAAGGTGGGATGCCAACCGGGCATCCCCAAGCTTAGATGCTTGAGACTTCTTGAAATATTATCTTGGGGTGCCTTGGGCATCCCCAAGCTTGAGCTTTTGTGTCTCCTTAATTCCTCTCATATCATGGTCTCCCTAAATCTCAAAAGCTTCATCCACACAAAACTCAACAAGGACTCGTGAGATAAGTTAGTATAAACCATTGCAAAACCTTATCATACTCTACTGTAGAAAATCACTAAAATTATTATTCAACATTTCATACTAAATGCCTCTGCATATTTAATAGTCCTATCCTCAAATAGAATCATTAAAGAAGCAAACATATGCAAACAATGCAAACATAACAGCAATCTGCCTAAACAGGATAGTCTGTAAAGAATGCAGCAACATCCATACTTCCCTAGCTCAAAAAATTATGAAAGAAAACTCCCACTGTAGTAAATTTATCAGAGCTTAATATGCAAAAGATTTCAACATTTTATCACATTCTGACTTTTCTAGGGAATTATTGCAACAGCGGTAAACTTTCTGTTTTCAAATAGTGTCATGTATACTTGTAACATAGGCATAGTAAAGGCTATCAATGCCACTTTTATTGAAATAAAAGATGCAAAACATTGTTCTAAATAACAGCAAGCAAATCCTAACAAAATAAATTGACGCTCCAAGCAAAACACATATCATGTGGCGAATAAAAATATAGCTCCATGTAAAGTTACCGATGAACGAAGACGAAAGAGGGGATGCCTTCCGGGGCATCCCCAAGCTTAGGATCTTGGCTATCCTTGAATATTACCTTGGGGTGCCTTGGGCATCCCCAAGATTAGGCTCTTGCCACTCCTTATTCTATAGTCCATCGAATCCTTACCCAAAACTTGAAAACTTCACAACACAAAACTTAAAGTAGAAAACTCGTAAGCTCCGTTAGTGAAAGAAAACAAAAGACCACTTCAAGATACTGTAATGAACTCATTATTTATTTATATTGGTGTTAAACCTACTGTATTCCAACTTCTCTATGGATTATAAACTATTTTACTAGCCATAGATTCATCAAAGTAAGCAAACAACACACGAAAAACAGAATCTGTCAAAAACAGAACAGTCTGTAGTAATCTGGATCAAACGTATACTTCTGGAACTCATAAAATTCTCAAATAAATTTATGGACCTGGGGAATTTATCTATTAATAATCTTCAAAAGGAATTAACTAAATAGAACTCTCCAAATAAAAATGGCAGTAATTCTCGTGAGCGCTAAAGTTTCTGTTTTTCACAGCATGATCAACAAGACTCTCCCCAAGTCTTCCCAAAGGTTCTACTTGGCACAAACACTAATTAAAAGCATAAAACCACATCTAAACAGAGGCTAGATGGATTATTTATTACTAAACAGTAACAAAAAGCAAGGAGCTAAAATAAAATTGGGTTGCCTTCCAACAAGCGCTATCGTTTAACGCCCCTAGCTAGGCATGATGATTTCAATGATGCTCACATAAAAGATAAGAATTGAAACATAAAGAGAGCATCATGAAGAATATGACTAGCACATTTAAGTCTAACATGCTTCCTATGCATAGGGATTTTTTGAGCAAAGAACTTGTGGGAACAATAATCAACTAGCATAGGAGGGCAAAACAAGCATAACTTCAAAATTTAAGCACATAGAGAGGGAACTTGGTATTATTGGAATTCCTACAAGCATATGTTCCTTCCTCATAATAATTTTCAGTAGCATCATGAATGAATTCAGCAATATAACCAGCACCTAAAGCATTCTTTTCATGATCTACAAGCATAGAAAATTTACTACTCTCCACATAAGCAAAATTCTTCTTATTAGGAATAGTGGGAGTATCATAGGAAACTTGAATACTATAAATTGTTTCCACATTAAAAGAGTAATATTCAGAGAAGGGGTAATCATAACCATGACAAGTTTTATAAATATAATCACTACTTTTTATAGCATAAGTATCATCACAATAATCATCATAAGTAGGAGGCATGCTATCATCATTATAAACTTGCATATCAAAACTTGGGAGACTAAAAATATCATCTTCATTAACCATAGCTTCCCCAAGCTTGGGACTTTTCATATCATAAGCATAATCACTCTCATCATTAATAGTATAGATAGCAATGATAGTATAGAAATTATTATATTCTTCCAAGCAAGTGCCAAATAGATTTTCAAGATCATAAAAAGCATCATTATCTTCCACAATTATATTTTCATGAGGCACAATAGTAATAGGAGCAGCATTATTTGGGAGAGATATCTTTTTACCTCTCTTCCTTTTTCTTTTCTTCTTCTTCACCACATCATGTGTGGGTTCAATCCTCTTTTTGGAGCTCCTTATTAATGAGATTCGTTGAATAGGAGGCTCCTCCTCGTTACCTGATTCATCATAAGAAATAATAGGAGGGTATTGGCAAGTCTCTTCCCTTTCATTAGTATTCTCTTCATCTTCTATTTGTTTTCTTTTCTTTATGTAGTTGGCAATGTAAGGATTTTCAATACAATTCACCGCACAATACATATAAATTTTCTCTAGATCAAAATCAAGAAATCTGTCAAGATTAAACTTTGGAATACCCTCAGTTATACGTTTCATTTCTTCATAACCCAAAAGAAGGCTAAGCTCTTTATGATGCTCAAGGGTAATCAAATTATCACAATGTTTGGACATGACTTGATCATGAAACAAATAGCAATGGAGCTTTAAATGACCATGTTCGTTGCAAAGTTCACAAGGGGCATGAAAAATATTGAATCTTTCAGCACATTCATCTAGCTCTTCTTGCAACAATTTGGTTTCTAAGTACTTATGCCTCTTGCAATATCTATCTTCCCTATTTGGTGTGTACTTGCAAACCCAGTCTACTCCACAAAAATTGACATGTTTATAGGAGGCATTTTCATCATAACTAGTGCAATCATCATTAGCATCATGGATATTCAAAGAATTCATACTAACAACATTGCAATCATACTCATCATTCAAATATTTAGTGCCAAACATTTTATAGATTTCTTCTTCTAGCACTTGAGCACAATTATCCTTTCCATCATACTCACGAAAGATATTAAAAAGGTGAAGCGTATGAAACAAACTCAATTCCATTTTTTATAGTTTTCTTTTATAGACTAAACTAGTGATAAAACAAGAAACTAAAAGACTCGATTGCAAGATCTAAAGATATACCTTCAAGCACTCACCTCCCCGGCAACAGCGCCAAAAAAGAGCTTGATGTCTACTACACAACCTTCTTCTTGTAGACGTTGTTGGGCCTCCAAGTGCAGAGGTTTGTAGGATAGTAGCAAATTTCCCTCAAGTGGATGACCTAAGGTTTATCAATCCGTAGGAGGCGTAGGATGAAGATGGTCTCTCTCAAGCAACCCTGCAACCAAATAACAAAGAGTCTCTTGTGTCCCCAACACACCCAATACAATGGTAAATTGTATAGGTGCACTAGTTCGGCGAAGAGATGGTGATACAAGTGGTATATGGATAGTAGATAATAGTATTTGTAATCTGAAATTATAAAAACAGCAAGGTAACTATAAAGTGAGCGTAAACGGTATTGCAATGCTAGGAAACAAGGCCTAGGGTTCATACTTTCACTAGTGTAAGTCCTCTCAACAATACTAACATAATTGGATCATAAAACCATCCCTCAACATGCAACAAAGAATCACTCCAAAGTCACTAAAAGCGGAGAACGAATGAAGAGATTATGGTAGGGTACGGAACCACCTCAAAGTTATTCTTTCCAATCAATCCGTTGGGCTATTCCTATAAGTGTCACAAACAGCCCTAGAGTTCGTACTAGAATAACACCTTAAGACACAAATCAATCAAAACCCTAATGTCACCTAGATACTCCAATGTCACCTCAAGTATCCGTGGGTATGATTATACGATATGCATCACACAATCTCAGATTCATCTATTCAACCAACACAAAGGACCTCAAAGAGTGCCCCAAAGTTTCTACCGGAGAATCACGAGGAAAACGTGTGCCAACCCTATGCATAGGTTCATGGGCGGAACCCGCAAGTTGATCACCAAAACATACATCAAGTGAATCATGTGATATCCCATTGTCACCACAGATATCCACGGCAAGACATACATCAAGTGTTCTCAAATCTTTAAAGACTCAATCCGATAAGATTACTTCAAAGGGGAAACTCAATTCATTACAAGAGAGAAGAGGGGGAGGAGAAACATAAGATCCAACTATAATAGCAAAGCTCGCGATACATCAAGATCGTGCCAAATCAAGAACACGAGAGAGAGAGAGAGAGATCAAACACATAGCTACTGGTACATACCCTCACCCCCGAGGGAGAACTACTCACTCCTCGTCATGGAGAGCACCGGGATGATGAAGATGGCCACCGAAGAAGCATTGCCCCCTCCGGCAGGGTGCCGGAACGGGTCTAGATTGGTTTTTGGTGGCCACGGAGGCTTCTGGCGGCGGAACTCACGATCTAATCTCTGTTCTGGAAGTTTTAGGGTATATGGAGTTATATAGGCAGAAGAAGCACGTCAGGGGAGCCACGAGGGCCCCATGAGGCAGGGGGGCGTGCCCCTACCCTCGTGAGCTCCTCCTTCCTTCCTTGACGTGGGGTCCAAGTCCATCGGGTGGCTTTTGTTCCAAAAATAACTTCTCTAGTTGATTTCGTTCCGTTTCGACCCCGTCTGATATTCCTTTTCTTCAAAACACTAAAATAGGCATAAAACAGCAAATCTGGGTTGGGCCTCCGGTTAATAGGTTAGTCCCGAAAGTAATATAAAAGTGGATAATAAAGCCCAATATTGCCCAAAACAGTAGATAATATAGCATGGAGCAATCAAAAATTATAGATACGTTGGAGACGTATCAAAGACCGTCAGCCAGGCAAGTCATTTGATCATGTTTTACAATACCTATTATTTTGTTGCTTTAGAATTATTCCTCCCCACCATGCATGCAGTAGGAGAATTTTAAGTTATGTCTTGAGTAGTATCATGAGGTAGGATGAACCCAATTTCCCCTTGCTACTATTGCCCGGGACGATGTAGTTTATCTTGCTATGCTCATAGACTTGATTGGTTGAGCGATTCATAAGGGATTTGTGAGAGTCAAATGATGACAACCCCATGACTTCAAGCTCAAGATGGACTTCAAATTCACTACTGGGTGGAGGACGGTTGACGGGCACCCTGGAGAAACCAGCGGATGGCCGGGATGCATGGAGAAGCGCCATGACATCTTGCGGAAAGCTTCACCCAGCCACGAAGAGACGGATGGATACCCCTTGACCGAAAGCTTACCTGTGCAGTCGCAAGCCATTATGGGCTCTAGCTGGGTTGACCTTAGGAGTGACTCTGGACGGACGGTGCCAGCAGATGTAGAAGAACGGTAGGACATGGATGGGCACCGGCAGAGCCCAGAGAAACTCTACGGAAGACCCTGTTTCGTTCATCCCGTCTTCAAACACCAGGCAGTGTGAGGACATACAGGAGGGAATGATTCTTGCGGGTAAAGTGCACAAGACTCTGCAGAGTAACAACCTAATCGATTAGCCGTGTCCCCGTTTATGGACAAATGAGCCTCTGGAAACTGGAGTATTTCGGAATTCTCAACACCGAACAAAATAAATTAATTGAGGGGTTAATTAATAATTGGGAATGAGACATTGGTTGGCGGAACCATCTCAATAACTACCAACATTTTTGTAGTAATTGTAAGCAAGTCCTTTGTTGTAGGAAAAACTGGCTTTTTCGTAAAAACATAAAACTTAGAGCCCCACAGCCAAATTGCATATAGTGTTAGCATTATTATTGTTGTTCTCTCTATGACTTGCTGGCATATTCCAAATGCTGACCTGCACGACTGAAACGTCTCATGTTGCATAGGAGTTTTCCGACCAGGAGTGAGGCTACGAGCTACGCTTGGAGATTGCCCTATGGAGTCGGATGGACTCGCTATTCGTCTACGCTTCCGCAGCTTTATTTAGTTTATTTCTCATGAGTTGGCCTTCGGTCGAATTTATTATGATGTAATAAAGACTCGATATGAGAATCGTGTAATAAATTCAGGTGTGATTGAACTTTGAATCTTTTCATCAATGTACTGTGTTTGCCAGCATGATCTTGGGATGGTACAGCTACACAGAGGCTTGATCGATTTTGGGTCGGGTCGTTACAGAATGCAGCAACATCCATACTTCCCTAACTCCAAAAATTATGAAATAAAATTCCCACTGTAGTAAATTTATCAGAGCTTAATATGCAAAAGGTTTCAACATTTTATCACATTCTGACTTTTTCTAGGGAATTATTGCAACAGCGGTAAACTTTCTATTTTCAAACAGCGACATGTATACTTGTAACATAGGCGTAGTAAAGGCTATCAATGCCACTTTTATTGAAATAAAAGATGCAAAACATTGTTCTAAATAACAGCAAGCAAATCCTAACAAAATAAATTGACTCTCCAAGCAAAACACATATCATGTGGTGAATAAAAATATAGCTCCAAGTAAAGTTACCGATGAACGAAGACGAAGGAGGGGATGCCTTCCGGGGCATCCCCAAGCTTAGGCTTTTGGTTGTCCTTGAATATTACCTTGGGGTGCCTTGGTCATCCCCAAGCTTAGGATCTTGCCACTCCTTATTCCATAGTCCATCGAATCCTTACCCAAAACTTGAAAACTTCACAACACAAAACTTAACAGAAAACTCGTAAGCTTCGTTAGTATAAGAAAATAAATCACCACTTCAAGGTACTGTAATGAACTCATTCTTCATTTATATTGGTGTTAAACCTACTATATTCCAACTTCTCTATGGTTTATAAACTATTTTACTAGCCATAGATTCATCAAAATAAGTAAACAACACACAAAAAACAGAATCTGTCAAAAACAGAACAGTCTGTAGTAATCTGAATCAAACGTATACTTCTGGAACTCATAAAATTCTCAAATAAATTGCTGGACCTGAGGGTTTTATCTGTTAATCATATTCAAAAATAATTAACTAAATATCACTCTCCAAATAAAAATGTCAGCAATTCTCGTGAGCGCTAAAGTTTTTGTTTTTTACAGCATGATCACCAAGACTTTCCCCAAGTCTTCCCAAAGGTTCTGCTTGGCACAAACACTAATTAAAAGCATAAAACCACATCTAAACATAGGCTAGATAAATTATTTATTACTGAACAGGAGCAAAAATAAGGAACGAAAATAAAATTGGGTTGCCTCCCAACAAGCGCTATCGTTTAATTCCCCTAGCTAGGCATGATGATTTCAACGATGCTCACATAAAAGATAAGAATTGTAACATAAAGAGAGTATAATGAAGAATATGACTAGCACATTTAAGTCTAACCCACTTCCTATGCATAGGGATTTTGTGAGCAAACAACTTATGGGAACAATAATCAACTGGCATAGGAAGGCAAAACAAGCATAACTTTAAAACTTTAAGCACATAGAGAGGAAACTTGATATTATTGCAATTCCTACAAGCATATGTTCCTCCCTCATAATAATTTTGAGTAGAATCATGAATGAATTCAACAATATAACTATCACATAAAGCATTCCTTTCATGATCTACAAGCATAGAAAATTTACTACTCTCCACACAAGCAAAATTCTTCTCGTGAATAATAGCGGGAGCAAACTCAACAAAATAATTATCATGTGAGGCATAATCCAATTGAAAACTAAAATCATGATGAAAATATTCATGGATATCATTATTCTTTATAGCATACAAGTCATCACAATAATCATCATAGATAGCAACTTTGTTCTCATAATCAATTGGAACCTCTTCCGGAATAGTGGATTCATGACAAAATAAAGTCATGACCTCTCCAAATCCACTTTCATCAATATAATCATCATAAATAGGAGGCATGCTTTCATCATAATAAATTTGCTCATCAAAACTTGGGGGACAAAAAATATCATCTTCATCAAACATAGCTTCCCCAAGCTTGTGGCTTTGCATATCATTAGCATCATGGATATTCAAGGAATTCATACTAACAACAGTGCAATCATGCTCATCATTCAAATATTTAGTGCCAAACATTTTATAGATTTCTTCTTCTGGCACTTGAGCACAATTATCCTTCCCATCATACTCACGAAAGATATTAAAAAGGTGAAGCGTATGAGACAAACTTAATTCCATTTTTTAATTTTCTTTTATAAACTAAACTAGTGATAAAACAAGAAACTAAAAGACTCGATTGCAAGATTTAAAGATATACCTTCAAGCACTCACCTCCCCGGCAACGGCGCTAGAAAAGAGCTTGATGTCTACTACACAACCTTCTTCTTGTAGACGTTGTTGGGCCTCCAAGTGCAGAGGTTTGTAGGACAGTAGCAAATTTCCCTCAAGTGGATGACCTAAGGTTTATCAATCCGTGGGAGGCGTAGGATGAAGATGGTCTCTCTCAAGCAACCCTGCAACCAAATAACAAAGAGTCTCTTGTGTCACCAACACACCCAATACAATGGTAAATTGTATAGGTGCACTAGTTCGGCGAAGAGATGGTGATACAAGTGGTATATGGATAGTAGATAATAGTTTTTGTAATCTGAAAATATAAAAACAGCAAGGTAACTAATGATAAAAGTGAGCGTAAACGGTATTGCAATGTGTGGAAATAAGGCCTAGGGTTCATACTTTCGCTAGTGCATGTTCCCTCCAAAATACTAACATAATTGGATCACATAACTATCCCTCAACATGCAACAAAGAGTCACTCCAAAGTCACTAATAGCGGAGAACAAACGAAAAGATTATGGTAGGGTACGAAACCACCTCAAAGTTATTCACTCCAATCAATCCGTTGGGCTATTCCTATAAGTGTCGCAAATAGCCCTAGAGTTCATACTAGAATAACACCTTAAGACACAAATCAACCAAAACCCTAATGTCACCTAGATACTCCAATGTCACCTCAAGTATCCCTGGGTATGATTATACGATATGCATCACACAATCTCAGATTCATCTATTGAACCAACACAAAGGACCTCAAAGAGTGCCCCAAAGGTCCTACCGGAGAATCACGACGAAAACGTGTGCCAACCCCTATGCATAGGTTCATCGGCGGAACCCGCAAGTTGATCACCAAAACATACATCAAGTGAATCACGTGATATCCCATTGTCACCACAGATATCCACGACAAGACATACATCAAGTGTTCTCAAATCTTTAAGGACTCAATCCGATAATATAACTTCAAAGGGGAAACTCAATCCATTACAAGAGAGTAGAGGGGGAGGAGAAACATAAGATCCAACTATAATAGGAAAGCTCGCGATACATCAAGATCGTATCATCTCAAGAACATGAGAGAGAGAGAGAGCAAACACATAGCTACTGGTACATACCCTCAGCCCCGAGGGAGAACTACTCCGTCCTCGTCATGGAGAGCACTGGGATGATGAAGATGGCCACCGGAGAGGGATTGCCCCCTCCGGCAGGGTGCCGGAACGGGTCTAGATTGGCTTTCGGTGGCTACGGAGGCTTCTAGTGGCGGAACTCCCGATCTATTGTGCTCACAGATGTTTTTAGGGTATATGGAGATATATAGGCGGAAGAAGTACGTCAGGGGGGCCACGAGGGGCTCACGAGGGTGGAGGGCGTGCCCAGGGGGGGTGGGCACGCCCCCTGCCTCGTGACCTCCTCGCAGATCCCCCGACATGCACTCCAAGTCTTCTGGTCTTCTTTCCTTCCAAAAATGAGTTCCGTGAAGTTTCAGGTCAATTGGACTCCATTTGATTTCCCTTTTGTTCAAAACCCTAAAACAGGGTAAAAACAGAAACTGGCACTGGACTCTGGGTTAATAGGTTAGTCCCAAAATTGATATAAAAGTGTATATTAAAGCCCATAAACATTCAAAACAGTAGATAATATAGCATGGAGCAATCAAAAATTATAGATACATTGGAGACGTATGATTGCACTAGTCCATAAATGGATCGCTGGAGCTTGCACACTTTGTTAGCACCTTTAGGATCGACAAAACCTTCTGGTTGCATCATATACAACCTTCTTTAAGAAATCCATTAAGGAATGCAGTTTTGACGTCCATTTGCCAGATTTCATAATCATAAAATGCGGCAACCGCTAACATGATTCGGACAGACTTAAGCATCGCTACGGGTGAGAAAGTCTCATCGTAGTCAACTCCTTAAACTTGCCGAAAACCTTTCGCGACAAGTCGAGCTTGGTAGACAGTAACATTACCATCAACGCTAGTCTTCTTGAAGATCCATTTATTCTCTATGCCTCGCCGATCATCGGGCAAGTCAACCAAAGTCCACACTTTGTTCTCATACATGGATCCTATCTCAAATTTCATGGCCTCAAGCCATTTATCAGAATTTGGGCTCATCATTGCTTCTTCATAGTTCGTAGGTTCGTCATGGTCTAGTAACATGACTTCCAGAATAGGATTACCATACCACTTGTTGGAAACGTAGCATGCAATTTCAAAAAAATTCCTACGCTCACGCAAGATCTATCTAGGAGATGCATAGCAACGAGAGGGGGAGAGTGTGTCCATGTACCCTCTTAGACTGAAAGCGGAAGCGTTTGACAACGCGGTTGATGTAGTCGAACCTCTTCTTGTTCCGACCGATCAAGCACCGAACATACGACACCCCGAGTTCTGCACATGTTCAGCTCGATGATGTCCCTCAAACTCTTGATCCAGCAAAGTGTCGAGGGAGAGTTCCGTCAGCACGATGGCATGGTGACAGTGATGGTGAAGTGATCTGCGCAGGGCTTCGTCTAAGCACTACGCGAATATGACCGGAAGCGTAAACTGTGGAGGGGGGGGCACTGCACACGGCTAACAATGTTTGTTGTGGGTTCTAGCGGTGCCCCCCTCATATATATATAGGTTGGAGGAGGAGAGGCAGGCAAGGGGGCGCCCCAAGTAGGAGGAATCCTACTTGGGGTCCTCCCAATTCGCCCCCCTTTTCTATTCCTATTCGGAGTAGGAAGGGAAGAGGGGGAAGGGGGAATCCTATTCCCCCTTCTCCTTTCCTCCTTCCCTTTTTCTACTCCAATTTGGCCAGCCCATATGGGGGGGGGGCGCACCAGCCCCTTAGGATTTGGTCTGTCCCTCTCTTGGCCCATTAGGCCCATATAGTTTGCCGGGGGTTGCCCGGAACCCCTTCTGGTGACCCGATATGTACCCGGTACCCCCAGAACACTTCTGATGTCCAAATACTATCGTCCTATATATGAATCTTTACCTCTCGACCATTTCGAGACTCCTCATCATGTCTGTGATCTCATCTGGGACTCCGAACAACATTCAGTCAACAAATCACATAACTCATATAATACACATCATCATCAAACGTTAAGCGTGCGGACCCTACGGGTTCGGGAACTATGTAGACATGACCGAGACACCTCTCTGGTCAATAACCCAATAGCAGAACCTGGATGCTCATATTGGCTCCCACATATTCTACGAAGATCTTTATCGGTCAAACCGTTATGACAACATACATTATTCCCTTTGTCATTGGTATGTTACTTGCCCGAGATTCGATCGTCGGTATCTCCATACATCGTTCAATCTCGTTACCGGCAAGTCTCTTTAATCGTTCCGTAATGCATCATCCCGCAACTAACTCATTAGTCACATTGCTTGCAAGGCTTATTATGATGCGCATTACCGAGAGGGCCCGGACATACCTCTCTGATACTCAGAGTGACAAATCCTAATCTCGATCTATGCCAACCCAACAAACACCTTCGGAGATACCTGTAGAGCATCTTTATAATCACCCAGTTACGTTGTGATGTTTGATAGCACACAAGG
Source organism: Triticum aestivum (assembly GCF_018294505.1). NCBI lineage: Eukaryota > Viridiplantae > Streptophyta > Magnoliopsida > Poales > Poaceae > Triticum > Triticum aestivum. Next base: position 78,625,687 of record NC_057806.1, on the reverse strand, counting down.
TATTCTCCGGTATCTGGGAGTTGCATAATCTCATAATCAAAGGAATATGTATAAGTCATGAAGAAAGAAATAGCAATAAAACTGAATGATCAATATGCTAAGCTAATGGACGGGTCTTGTCTATCACATCATTCTCCTAATTATGTGATCCCATTAATCAAATGACAACACATGTCTATGGTTAGGAAACTTAACCATCTTTGATCAACAAGCTAGTCTAGTGGAGGCTTACTAGGGACACGTTGTTTTGTCTATGTATCCACACATGTATCAAGTTTCCGGTTAATACAATTCTAGCATGAATAATAAACATTTATCATGATATAAATATAAATAACAACTTTATTATTGCCCCTAGGGAATATTTTCTTCAGTCTCCCACTTGCACTAGAGTCAATAATCTAGTTCACATCGTCATGTGATTTAACACCTATAGTTCACATCTTTATGTGATTAACACCCATAGTTCACATCGCCATGTGAATAACACCCATAGGGTTTACTAGAGTCAATAATCTAGTTTACATCGCTATGTGATTAACACCCAAAGAGTACTAAGGTGTGATCATGTTTTGCTTGTGAGAAAAGTTTAGTCAACGGGTCTGCAACATTCAGATCTGTATGTATTTTGTAAATTTCTATGTCTACAATGCTCTGGACAGAGCTACTCTAGATAATTGCTCCCACTTTTAATATGTATCCAGATTGAGACTCAGAGTCATCCGGATCAGTGTCAAAGCTTGCATCGATGTAACCCTTTACAACAAACTCTTTGTCACCTCCATAACCGAGAAACATTTCCTTAGTCCTCTTTAGGTACCTAAGGATAATTTTGACCGCTGTCCAGTGATCTACTCCTAGATCACTATTGTACCCCCTTGCCAAACTCATGGCAAGGTATACAATAGGTCTAGTACACAGCATGGCATACTTTATAGAACCTATGGCTGAGGCATAGGGAATGGCATTCTCTCTCTATCTTCTGCCGTGGTCGGGTTTTGAGTCTTACTCAACTTCACACCTTGTAACACAGGCAAGAACCCTTTCTTTGACTGATCCATTTTGAACTTCTTCAAAAATTTATCAAGGTATGTGCATCGTGAAAGTCCAATTAAGCGTCTTGATCTATCTCTATAGATCTTGATGCCTAATATATAAGCAGCTTCACCAAGGTCTTTCATTGAGAAACTCTTATTCAAGTATCCTTTTATGCTATCGAGAAATTCTATATCATTTCCAATGAACAATATGTCATCCACATATAATATTAGAAATGCTACAGAGCTCCCACTCACTTTCTTGTAAATACAGGCTTCTCCAAAAGTCTGTATAAAACCATATGCTTTGATCACGTCATCAAAGCATATATTCCCACTCTGAGATGCTTGCACCAGTCCATAAATGGATCGCTGGAGCTTGCACACTTTGTTAGCACCTTTAGGATCGACAAAACCTTCTGGTTGCATCATATAAAACTATTCTTTGAGAATTCCATTAAGGAATGCAGTTTTGACGTCCATTTGCCAGATTACGTAATCATAAAATGCGACAATTGCTAACATGATTCAGACAGATTTAAGCATCGCTATGGGTGATAAAGTCTCATTGTAGTCAACCCCTTGAACTTGTCAAAAACCCTTTGCGACAAGTCGTGCTTTCTAGATATTAACATTACCATCAGCGTCAGTCTTCTTCTTAAAGATCCATTTATTCTCTATGGCTCGCCGATCATCGGGCAAGTCAACCAAAGTCCACACTTTGTTCTCATACATGGATCCTAGCTTAGATTTCATGGCCTCAAGCCATTTCTCAGAATCTGGGCTCATCATCGTTTCCTCATAGTTCATAGGTTCGTCATGGTCTAGTAACATGACTTCCAGAGCAGGATTACCGTACCCCTCTGGTGCGGAACATGCTCTGGTTGACCTATGAGGTTCGGTAGTTACTTGATCTGAAGTTTCATAATCATTATCATTAGCTTCCTCTCTAGATGGTGTAGGCATCACGGGAATAGTTTTCAGTGATGAACTACTTTCCAGTTTGAGAGAAGGTAAAATTACCTCATTAAATTCTACCTTCCTCCCACTCACTTCTTTGGAGAGAAACTCCTTCTCTAGAAAGGATCCATTCTTAGCAACAACGATCTTGTCTTCGGATCTATGATAGAAGGTGTACCCAACAGTTTCTTTTGGGAATCCTATGAAGATGTACTTCTCCGATTTGGGTTCAAGCTTATCAGGCTGAAGCATTTTCACATAAGCATGGCAACCCCAAACTTTAAGAAACGACAGCTTAGGTTTCTTGCCAAACCATAATTCATACGGTGTCATCTCAACAGATTTAGACGGTGCCCTATTTAAAGTGAATGCAGTTGTCTCTAATGCATAACACCAAAACGATAGTGGTAAATCGATAAGAGACATCATAGATCGCACCATATCTAATAAAGTACGCTTATGACGTTCGGACACACTGATACGTCTCCAATGTATCTATAATTTTTGATTGGTCAATGCTATATTATATCCTGTTTTGGACATTATTGGGCTTTATTATACACTTCTATATTATTTTGGGACTAACCTATTAACCGAAGGACCAACCCAGAATTGCTGTTTTTTTGCCTATTTCAGAGTTTCATAGAAAAAGAATATCAAACGGAGTCCGAACGGAATGAAACCTTCGGGAACATGATTTTCGGAACGAACATGATCTAGAGGACTTGGACCCTACTTCAAGAAAGCAACCAGGAAGGCACGAGGTAGGGGGGCGTGCCTACCCCCCTAGGCGCGCCCTCCACTCTCGTGGGGCCCATGTTGCTCCACCGACGTACTCCTTCCTCCTATATATACCTACGTACCCCAAACTACCAGATACGGAGCCAAAACCCTAATTCCACCGCCGTAAACTTTTTGTATCCGTGAGATCCCATCTTGGGGCCTTTTCCGGAGCTCCGCCGGAGGGGGCATCGATCACGGAGGGCTTCTACATCAACACCATTGCCTCTCCGATGAAGTGTGAGTAGTTTACTTCAGACCTTCGGGTCCATAGTTATTAGCTAGATGGCTTCTTCTCTCCTTTTGGATCTCAATACAAAGTTCTCCCCCTCTCCTGTGGAGATCTATTCAATGTGATCTTCTTTTGCGGTGTGTTTGTTGAGACCGATGAATTATGGGTTTATGTTCAAGTTTATCTATGAACAATATTTGAATCTTCTCTGTATTCTTTTATGTATGATTTGTTATCTTTGCAAGTCTCTTCGAATTATCAGTTTGGTTTGGCCTACTAGATTGATCTTTCTTGCAATGGGAGAAGTGCTTAGCTTTGGGTTCAATCTTGCGGTGTCCTTTCCCAGTGACAGTAGGGGCAGCAAGGCACGTATTGTATTGTTGCCATCGAGGATAACAAGATGGGGTTTATACCATATTGCATGAGTTTATCCCTCTCCATCATGTCATCTTGCTTAAAGCGTTACTCTGTTCTTTTGAACTTAATACTCTAGATGCATGCTGGATAGCGGTCGATGTGTGGAGTAATAGTAGTAGATGCAGGCAGGAGTCGGTCTACTTGTCTTGGACGTGATGCCTATATACATGATCATACCTAGATATTCTCATAACTATGCTCAATTCTGTTAATTGCTCAACAGTAATTTGTTTACCCACCGTAATACTTATGCTCTCGAGAGAAGCCACTAGTGAAACCTATGGCCCCCGGGTCTATTTTCCATCATATTAATCTTCCGTCAACAAGCTATTTCCTTTTCCGTTTATTTTGCTTTCTTTACTTTGCATCTTTATCATAAAAATACCAAAAATATTATCTTATCATATCTATCAGATCTCACTTTCATAAGTGACCGTGAAGGGATTGGCAACCCCTTTATCGCGTTGGTTGCGAGTAGTTTATTTGTTTGTGTAGGTGCGAGGGCCTCGTGCGTGGCCTCCTGCTAGATCGATACCTTGGTTCTCAAAAACCGAGGGAAATACTTACGCTACTTTGCTGCATCACCCTTTCCTCTTCAAGGGAAAACCAACACAATGCTCAAGAGGTAGCACACACCATTATGCTGTGGTGTTCCAGGTGGCGTGAGTTGTGAAACTATTCCACATGGTTTTAAATGAAGGCCAAACTCGTAACTCAAATATTCGCCTCCATGATCAGATCGTAGAAACTTTATTTTCTTGTTACGACGATTCTCCACTTCACTCTGAAACTCTTTGAACTTTTCAAATGTTTCAGAATTGTGTTTCATTAAGTAGATATACTTATATCTGCTCAAATCATCTGTGAAGGTCAAAAAATAACAATACCCACCGCAAGCCTCAATACTCATCAGACCGCATACATTGGTATGTATTATTTCCAATAAGTCATTAGCTCGCTCCATTGTTCCGGAGAACAGAGTCTTAGTCATCTTGCCCATGAGGCATGGTTCGCAAGTATCAAATGATTCATGATCAAGTGATTCCAAAAGTCCATTTGCATGGAGTTTCTTCATGCGTTTTACACCAATATGACCTAAACAGCAGTGCCACATGTATGTGGCACTATCATTATTAACTTTGCATATTTTGGCATCAATATTATGAATATGTGTATCACCACGATTGAGATTCAACAAAAATAGACCACTCTTCAAGGGTGAATGACCATAAAAGATATTACTTATAAATAGAACAACCATTGTTCTCTGATTTAAATGAATAACCATCTCGCATCAAACAAAATCCAGATATAATGTTCATGCTCAACGCTGACACCAGATAACAATTATTCAGGTCTAAAACTAATCTTGAAGGTAGAGGGATTGTGCGATGGTGATCTTATCAACCTTGGAATCACTTCCAACACACATTGTCACCTTCCCCTTAACCAGTCTCTGTTCATTTTGCAACTCCTATTTCGAGTTAGTAATCTTAGCAACTGAACCGGTATCAAATACTCTAGGGTTGCTATGAATGCTAGTAAAGTACACATCAATAACATGTATATCAAATATACCTTTGTTCACTTTGACATCCTTCTTATCCGCCAAGTATTTGGGGTAGTTTTGCTTCCAGTGACCATTCCCTTTGCAGTAGAAGCACTCAGTTTCAGGCTTAGGCCTAGCTTTGGGCTTCTTCATGGGAGTGGCAACTTGCTTGTCATTCTTCTTGAAGTTCCCTTTCTTTTCCTTTGCTCTTTTTTCTTGAAACAAGTGGTCTTGTCAACCATAAACACATGATGCTTTTTCCCGATTTCTACCTTCACTGATTTCAGCATCGCGAAGAGCTCGAGAATCTTTTTCGTCATCCCTTGCACATTATAGTTCATCATGAAGTTATAGTAGCTTGGTGATAGTGACTAGAGAACTCTGTCAATCGCTATCTTATCTGGAAGATTAACTCCCGATTGATTCAAGCGATTGTAGTGCCCAGACATTCTGTGCACATGCTCACTAGCTGAGCTATTCTCCTCCATCTTGTAGGCAAAGTACTTGTCAGAGGTCTCATACCTCTCGACATGGGCATGAGTCTGAAATACCAATTTCAACTCTTGGAACATCTCATATGCTCCATGGCATTCAAAACGTTTTTGAAGTCCCGGTTCTAAGCCCTATATCATGGTGCACTAAACTATCAAGTAGTCATCATATCGAGCTTGCCAAACATTCATAACTTCTGCATCTGCTCCTGCAATAGGTCTGTCACCTAGCGGTGCATCAAGGACATAATTCCTCTGTGCAGCAATGAGGATAATCCTCAGATCACGGACCCAGTCCGCATCATTACTACTATCATCTTTCAACTTAGTTTTCCCTAGGAACATATCAAAAATAAAATAGGGGAGCTATACGCGAGCTATTGATCTACAACATAGATATGCAAATACTATCAGGACTAAGTTCATGATAAATTAAGTTCAATTAATCATATTACTTAAGAACTCCCACTTAGATAGACATCCCTCGAGTCATCTAAATGATCACACGGTCCAAATCAACTAAACCATGTCCGATCATCACGTGAGATGGAGTAATCACCAATGGTGAACATATCTATGTTGATCATATCTAGTATATGATTCACATTTGACCTTTCAGTCTCCAGTGTTCCGAGGCCATGCCTGTACATGCTAGGCTCGTCAAGTTTAACCCGAGTATTATGTATGTGCAAAACTATCTTGCACCCGTTGTATGTGAACGCAGAGCCTATCACACCCGATCATCAGGTGGTGTCTCAGCACGAAGAACTTTCACAACGGTGCATACTCGGGGAGAACACTTATACCTTGAAATTTTTGTAAGGGATCATATTATAATGCTACCGCCGTACTAAGCAAAATAAGATGCATAAAAGATAAACAACACATGCAATCAAAATATGTGACATGATATGGCCATCATCATCTTGTGCCTTTGATCTCCATCTCCAAAGCACTGTCATGATCTTCATCATCACCGGCTTGACACCTTGATCTCCATCGTAGTGTCGCGGTCATCTAGCCAACTATTGCTTCTACAACTATCTCTAACACATAGTGATAAAGTAAAGCAATTACATGGCGTTTGCATGTCATACAATAAAGCGACAACTATAAGGCTCCTGCCAGTTGCCGGTAACTTCTACAAAACATGATCATCCCATACAACAACGTATATCATATCATATCTTGACCATATCACATCACAACATGCCATGCGAAAACAAGTTTGGCATCCTCTACTTTGTTGTTGCAAGTTTTATGTGGCTGCTGTCATGGTCCTAAGTCTGACAGTAGAATGGGGGGGGGGTAGGAATGTAGAGGTTAGATCCTAGCTATGGAGGAGTTGTACATGCAAGATTTACGAGTTCAGGCCCTTCTCGGAGGATGTAACATCCCTACATCTCGGAGCCCGGAGGATGTCGACTGGATTATATGCGTGTGAGTTACAGGGGGTGCGAACCCTTGTGCCTGTGGAGGGGGGTGGCTTATATAGAGTGCGCCAGGACCCCAGCCAGCCCACGTCACAGAGTATTCAAGGTACATTGAAGAGAGAACATTACTGGTAACGCTCACACTAAAGTGCTATAAATGACAATTAAGCCTATAAGTAAATGCCCGACCATTGTTCATGCAGAGTGGCTTTAGCTCTTCTGTCCGTCGAGTGACTTCTGCGACGGTCGAGTGACATTAATTCTTTCGAGTGGAACGTCTCTGGTCGAGTGGATGATGGTACCCTTTGAATGATCCTGGCTTTAGGGTGATGTCCTAGGGGAGGACGTCTAGGTCAAGTCTATGACCCTACCCTAGGTAGATAGCTTCATCAGCTGCTGCGGGCTTCTAGTAAGAACCGTTCTTACCTACGCACCAAAACAACAACGGTGTTTCGTCAAGTTTTTTGTTTTAACCTTCAACAAGGACCAGCCGTAGTCAAATTTGATTCAACTAAAGTTGGAGAAACAAACACCCGCCAGCCACCTTTATGCAAAACTAGTTGCATGTCTGTCGGTGGAACTGGTCTCATGAACGTGGTCATGTAAGGCTGGTCTAGGCCGCTTCATCCAACAATACCGCCGAATCAAAATAAGACGTTGGTGGTAAGCAGTATGACTATCACCGCCCACAACTCTTTGTGTTCTACTCGTGCATATCATCTACGCATAGACCTGGCTTGGATGCCACTGTTGGGAAATGTAGCATGCAATTTAAAAAAAATCCTATGCTCACGCAAGATCTATCTAGGAGATGCAAACAACGAGAGGGGGAGAGTGTGTCCACGTACCCTCGTAGATCGAAAGAGGAAGCGTTTGACAACGCGGTTGATGTAGTCGAATTTCTTCTCGTTCCGACCGATCAAGCACCGAACGTACGGCACCTCCGAGTTCTACACACGTTAAGCTCGATGATGTCCCTCAAACTCTTGATCTAGCAAAGTGTCGAGGGAGAGTTTCGCCAGCACGATGGCGTGGTGATGGTGAAGTGATCCGCATAGGGCTTCGCCTAAGCACTATGTGAATATGACCGGAGGCGTAAACTGTGGAGAGGGGCGCTGCACACGGCTAACAATGTTTGTTGTGTGTACTAGCGGTGCCCCCTCATATATATAGGTTGGAGGGGAGGAGAGGCAGCCAAGGGGGAGCCCCAAGTAGGAGGAATCCTACTTGGGGTCCTCCCAATTCGGCCTCCTCCCTTTCCTATTCCTATTCGGAGTAGGAAGGGAAGAGGGGGAAGGGGTTCCTTCCCTCCTTCCCCTTTTCTACTCCAATTTGGCCAGCCCATATGGGGGGGGGGCATGAGCCCCTTAGGGGCTGGTCTGTCCCTCTCTTGGCCCATTAGGCCCATATAGTTTGCCGGGGGTTGCCCGGAACCCCTTCCGGTGACCCGATATGTACACGGTACCCCCGGAACACTTCCGGTGTCCAAATACTATCGTCCTATATATGAATCTTTACCTCTCGGCCATTTCGAGACTCCTCGTCATGTCCGTGATCTCATCCGGGACTCTGAACAACATTCGGTCACCAAATCACATAACTCATATAATACAAATCGTCATCAAACATTAAGTGTGCGGACCCTACGGGTCCGAGAACCATGTAGACATGATTGAGACACCTCTCCGGTCAATAACCAATAGTAGAACCTGGATGCTCATATTGGCTCCCACATATTCTACAAAGATCTTTAGCGGTCATACCGTTATGACAACATACATTATTCCCTTTGTCATCGGTATGTTACTTGCGCGAGATTCAATTGTCGGTATCTCCATACCTAGTTCAATCTCGTTATCGGCAAGTCTGTTTACTAGTTTTGTAATGCATCATCTCGCAACTAACTCATTTGTCACATTGCTTTCAAGGCTTATGATGTGCATTACCGAGAGGGCCCAGAGATACCTCTTTGATACTTAGAGTGACAAATCCTAATCTCGATCTATGCCAACCCAACAAACACCTTCGAAGATACCTATAGAGCATCTTTATAATCACCCAGTTACGTTGTGATGTTTGATAGCACACAAGGTATTCTCCGGTATCTAGGAGTTGCATAATCTCATAGTCAAAGGAATATGAATAAGTCATGAAGAAAGCAATAACAATAAAGCTTAACGATCATTATGATAAGCTAACGGATGGGTCTTGTCCATCACATCATTCTCCTAATGATGTGATCTTATGAATCAAATGACAACACATGTCTATGGTTAGGAAACTTAACCATCTTTGATCAATGAGCTAGTCTAGTAGAAACATGGTGTTTTGTCTATGTATCCACACATGTATCAAGTTTCCGGTTAATAGAATTATAGCATGAATAATAAACATTTATGATATAAGGGAATATAAATAACAACTTTATTATTGCCTCTAGGGCATATTTCCTTCACCACTCTGGTGCAAAACGTGCTATGGTTGACCTACGAGGTTCGGTAGTAACTTGATCTAAAGTTTCATGATCATTATCATTAGCTTTCTCTCTAGTTGATGGAGGCATGACGGGAACAGTTTTCTGTGATGAGATACTTTCCAATTCGAGAGAAGGTACAATTACCTCATCAAGTTCTACTTTCCTCCCAGTCACTTCTTTTGAGAGAAACTCCTTCTCTAGAAAGGATCCATTCTTAGCAACAAAGATCTTGCCTTCGGATCTATGGCAGAAGGTGTACCCAACAGTTTCTGTTGGGTATCCTACGAAGACACATTTCTCTGATTTGGGTTCGAGCTTATCAGGCTGTAGCTTTTTGACATAAGCATCGCAACCCCAAACTTTAAGAAATGACATCTTAGGTTTCTTTCCAAACCATAGTTCATATGGTGTCATCTCAACGGATTTAGATGGTGCCCTATTTAACGTGAATGCAACCGTCTCTAATGCATAACCCCAAAACGATAGTGGTAAATCGGTAAGAGACATCATAGGTCGCACCATATATAATAAAGTACGGTTACGACGTTCGGACACACCATTATGCTGTGGTGTTCCAGGTGGCGTGAGTTGTGAAACTATTCCACATTGTTTTAAATGAAGGCCAAACTCGTAACTCAAATATTCGCCTCCACGATCAGATTGTAGATACTTTATTATCTTGTTACAATGATTCTCCACTTCACTCTGAAATTCTTTGAACTTTTCAAATGTTCATACTTGTGTTTCATTGAGTAGATATACCCATATCTTCTCAAATCATCTATGAAGGTTAGAAAATAACGATACCCACTGCGAGCCTCAACACTCATCGGACCGCATACATCCGTATTTATTATTTCCAATAAGTCATTAGCTTGCTCCATTGTTCCAGAGAATGGAATTTTAGTCATCTTGCACATGACGCATGGTTTGCAAGTATCAAATGATTCATAATCAAGTGATTCCAAAAGCCCATCTGCATGTAGTTTCTTCATGCGCTTTACACCAATATGACCTAAACGGCAGTGCCACAAATATGTTGCACTATCATTATCAACTTTGCATTTTTTGGCATGAATATTATGAATATGTGTATCACCACAATTGAGATTCAACATGAATAGACCACTCTCCAAGGGTGCATGACCATAAAAGATATTACTCATATATATAGAACAACCATTATTCCCTGATTTAAATGAATAACCATCTCACATTAAACAAGATCCAGATATAATGTTCATTCTCAACGTTGGCACCAAAGAACAATTATTCACGTCTAAACTAATCCCGAAGGTAGATGTAGAGGTAGCATGCCAATGACGATCACATCGACCTTGGAACCATTCCCGACGCGCATCATCACCTCGTCCTTAGCCAATCTTTGTTTAATCCATAGCCCCTGTTTCAAGTGACAAATATGAGCAGCCGAACCAGTATCAAATACCCAGGCGCTACTACGAGCTTTAGTAAGGTACACATCAATAACATGTATATCAAATATACCTTTGTTCACTTTGCCATCGTTCTTATCCGCCAAATACTTGGGGTAGTTCCGCTTCCAGTGACCAGTCCCTTTGCAGTAGAAGCACTCAGTTTCAGTCTTGGGTCCAGATTTGGGCTTCTTCTCGGGAGTGGCAACTTGCTTGCCATTCTTCTTGAAGTTCCCCTTCTTTCCCTTGCCCTTTTTCTTGAAACTAGTGGTCTTGTTAACCATCAACACTTGATGCTCCTTCTTGATTTCTACCTCCATAGCTTTGAGCATTGCGAAGAGCTTGGGAATTGTCTTATCCATCCCTTGCATATTATAGTTCATCACGAAGCCTTTGTAGCTTGGTGGCAGTGATTGGAGAACTCTGTCAATAACACAATCATTTGGAAGGTTAGCGCCCAGCTGAGTCAAGTGATTATGATACCCAGATATTTTGAGTATGTGTTCACTGAAAGATCTGTTCTCCTCCATCTTGCAGCTATAGAACTTGTTGGAGACTTCATATCTCTCAACTCGAGCATTTTCTTGAAATATTAACTTCAACTCTTGGAACATCTCATATGGTCCATGATGTTCAAAACGTCTTTGAAGTCCCAATTCTAAGCCGTAAAGCATGGCACACTGAACTATTGAGTAGTCATCAACACGCGACTGCCAGACGTTCACAATGTCTGCAGTTGCTGGAGGGGGTGGCAAACCTAGCGGTGCATCAAGGACATAATTTTTCTGTGCAGCAATGAGGATAATCCTCAAGTTACGGACCTAGTCCGTGTAGTTGCTACCATGATCTTTCAACTTAGCTTTGTTTAGGACGCATTAAAATTCAAGGGAACGGTAGCATGAGCCATTGATCTACAACATAGATATGCAAAAACTACCAGGACTAAGTTCATGATAAATTAAGTTCAATTAATCATATTACTTAAGAACTCCCACTTAGATAGACATCCCTCAAGTCATCTAAATGATACATGATCCAAATCAACTAAACCATGTCCGATCATCATGTGAGATGGAGTAGTCATCAATGGTGAACATCTCTATGTTGATCATATCTACTATATGATTCATGTTCGACCTTTCGGTCTCCAGTGTTCCGAGGCCATGTCTGTACATGCTAGGCTCGTCAAGTTTAACCCGAGTATTGTGCATGTGCAAAACTGTCTTGTACCCGTTTTATGTGAATGTAGAGCTTATCACACCTGATCATCACATGGTGTCTCAGCACGACGAACTGTCGCAACGGTGCATACTCAGGGAGAACACTTATACCTTGAAATTTTAGTTAAGGGATCATCTTATAATGCTACCGCCGTACTAAGCAAAATAAGATGCATAAAAGAACATCATATGCAATCAAATATGTGACATGACATGGCCATCATCATCTTGTGCTTTTGATCTCCATCTCCAAAGCATCATCATGATCTCCATCGTTACTGGCTTGACCATTGATCTCCATCATAGCGTCGTGGTCTTCTTGCCAACTATTGCTTCTACAACTATCGCTAACACATAGTGATAAAGTAAAGCAATTACATGGCGTTTGCATTTCATACAATAAAGAGATAACCATAAGGCTCCTGCCGGTTGCCAGTAACTTTTACAAAACATGATCATCTCATACAATAACGTATATCACATCATGTCTTGACCATATCACATCACAACATGCCATGTAAAAACATGTTAGACATCCTCTACTTTGTTGTTGCAAGTTTTACGTGGCTGCTACAGGCTTCTAGCAAGAACCGTTCTTACCTACGCATCAAAACCACAACGGTGATTTATCAAGTTTGCTATTTTAACCTTCAACAAGGATCGGCTGCAGTCAAATTCGATTCAACTAAAGTTGGAGAAACAGACACCCGCCAGCCACCTTTATGCAAAACTAGTTGCATGTCTGTCGATGGAACCGGTCTCATGAATGTGGTCTTGTAAGGTTGGTCTGGGCCTCTTCATCCAACAATATCACTGAATTAAAATAAGACATTGGTGGTAAGTAGTATGACGATCACCGCCCACAACTCTTTGTGTTCTACTCGTGCATATCATCTACGCATAGACCTGGCTCTGATGTCACTCTTGGGAAACATAGCATGCAATTTCAAAAAATTCCTATGCTCACGCAAGATCTATCTAGGAGATGCATAGCAACGAGAGGGGAGAGTGTGTCCACATACCCTCATAGACCAAAAGCGGAAGCGTTTGACAACACGGTTGATGTAGTCGAACTTATTCTTGTTCCGACCGATCAAGCACCGAACATACGACACCTCTAAGTTCTGCACGCGTTCATCTCGATGACGTCCCTCAAACTCTTGATCCACCAAAGTGTCAATGAAGTAGATGAGTTCCGTCAGCACGACGGCGTGGCGACGGTGACGGTGAAGTGATCCACGCAGGGCTTTGCCTAAGCACTACGAGAATATGACCAGAGGCGTAAACTGTGGAGGGGGCGCCGCACATGGGTAACAATTGTTGGTGTGTGTTCTAGGCGCCCCTCCCCACGTATGTATAGGTGGGAGGGGGAGGGGGAGGGGGACAATGTTGGGCCGTCCCAAGTAGGAGGAATCCTACTTGGGGCCGTAGTCCAATTCGTCCCCCCTTACCATGTTTTCCAGATGGGAAAGGAAGGAGGAGGGAGGAGGGAAGGAAGGGGGAGGCCGAATCCCTACCCTTCCTTCTCTCTTCCCCTCTTTCCTTCCCCTCAGGTGAGGCCCATATGGGTGGCGCGGCAGCCCTTGTTGGCTGTTGCGTTTCCCCTCTTGGCCCATTAGGCCCATATCTTTGCCGGGGGTGCCCAGAACCCCTTCAGGTGACCTATATGTACCTGGTACCCTCCAGAACACTTCCCGTATTCGAATAGTATCGTACTATATATCAATTTTTACCTCTCGACCATTTCGAGACTCCTTGTCATGTCCGTGTTCTAATCCGGGACTCCAAACAACATTCGGCCACCAAATCACATAGCTCATATAATACAAAATTGTCATCGAGCGTTAAGCACGCAGACCCTACGAGTTCAAGAACTATGTAGACATGACCGAGACACCTCTCCGGTCAATAACCAATAGCGGAACCTGGATGCTCATATTGGTTCCTACATATTCTACGAAGATCTTTATCGGTCGAACCGTAATGACAACATACGTTATTCCCTTTGTCATCGGTATGTTACTTGCACGACGTTCGATCATCGGTGTGTTCATACCTAGTTCAATCTCGTTACTGGCAAGACTCTTTACTCATTCTGTAATACATCATCCCACAACTAACTCATTAGTCATATTGCTTGCAATGCTTCTTATGATGTGCATTACCGAGAGGGCCCAGAGATACCTCTCCGATACTCGGAATGACAAATCCTAATCTCGATCTATGCCAACCCAACAAACACCTTCGGAGATACCTGTAGAGCATTTTTATAATCACCCAATTATGTTGTGATGTTTGATAGCACACAAGGTATTCCTCCAGTATCCGGGAGTTGCATAATCTCATACTCGAAGGAATATGTATTTGACATGAAGAAAGAAATAGCAATAAAACTGAATGATCAATATGCTAAGCTAATGGACGGGTCTTGTCTATCACATCATTCTCCTAATGATGTGATCTCGTTCATCAAATGACAACACATGTCTATGGTTAGGAAGCTTAACCATCTTTGATTAATGAGCTAGTCTAGTAGAGGCTTACAAGGGACATGGTGTTTTGTCTATGTATCCACACATGTATCAAGTTTCCAGTTAATACAATTCTAGCATGAATAATAAACATTTATCATGGTATAAGGAAATATAAAATAACAACTTTATTATTGCTTCTAGGGCTTATTTCCTTCAACGGCGGCGCTCACGGCACCGTTCCCTTCTTGAAGGCGCCGCTTTGGGAACCTTGGGGTTGGGTGGTGCTTGTGGGTGGTGGGCGATGGCGGTGGTGCGGTCCTATCCTAGCATGGATTTACGTCCGTTGCTTGGTGTAAGTGCATCTAGTGCCCCTTAGTGATTTTGGTGTATTGAAGACTTATAGGTTAAGGGACTAATGCATTTGTGAGTGTACACTTGTCTATAAGTCTATGAGGAGTTTGATATTTACAGAGAAAGTCGACCCCTAAAAATGAAGTTCTTCGACTGAAGACTTTGGATTTATGAAGACTTTCTGAAGACTTTGAAAGTGAAGAAATTGGTGTGACCTTGAAGACTTGGTATTCATTCGAGGAACATGAAGCGTGAAGACTTTTGTTTTCGTAGTTTCATTTTCTCTTTCTTGAGTCATAGGAAACACCGTACTGTTAAAGGGGGTCGAGGAAATACTAAGGAAAATTTTCCATGTGATGCTCAACTCAAAATCCTACACCTACGAATCCGTTCGAGTGAAGCCATTGGAAATCTCATACAGTCCCATCATATTCTTCAGTGACAGAGACGAAGTTCTTCTGGCCTCTAAGGAATTTGTTCTGACTGAGGAGTTAGGAATTGGCCAGTGCGGACTGCCTACATAGTGAGGAACATGATAGCCCTGAGGATTTTGCTACTCAAAATTCCGACCATTGCTGTGCTATGCGCCAGCTGTCCCAAAATATCTATCCACCTAGCGGTCATATCATTGAAGGGCATTTATGTCTTATCATGTCGGGCTGCTCCCTAGGCTATAAATAGCCACCCCCTACAACCACTAGCTGGTTGGCTGCTCCGAGAGAAACTGACACTTGTCATTTGAGAGCAACCCATCCTCCGAGGACTTTGAGCAAAAATCATCAAGTGAGGAAAAACCCAAACCCAAACACCTACAAACCCCAAGTGATTGAGCATCACTGAAGAGATTGATCCTGAGTGGATCCGACGCTTGTTACCTTTGAAGACTGTGCTTCTTCCAGACGGTTAGGCGTCATGGTCTAGAGCATCCAAGAGGAATTGTGGATCACCGAGTGACCAAGTTTGTGAAGGTTCGGAAGTCACCTAAAGATTTACCACGAGTGATTGGATGAGGTCTGTGTGACCTTAGTTCAAGGAGAATACGATGAGGACTTGGTGTCCTGAGCTGCGTGTTTAGGACTGGGTGTCCAGGACTGTGTGTCCTCGAGTTTAAATACTCAGCCGCTCCAACCAGACGTACAACTGAGACAGCAGTTGGAACTGGTCTACCAAATCATTGTCTTCACCAAGCTTACTAGTTCTATTCCCTCAACTCTTTCATTTCTTGTGGTGACTAGACCTCAAACGGTCCAATCTCTGTGCTCAGGTGTCATCCCTGGATCAGTCATGCTGACACCACACAGTACTTGAAGGATTTATAAGAAAGTAGCAATCACACACTTATTACATCGAGTGTCTCAAAAGAGAACTTATTACAATAAATATGGCTTAAGGCCATCTAATAACGATAACATCGGAAGGCTTGGAAGATAAGTGTGTCCATCAACTCCAACGGCATCACTGAGTATAGAACCACGACCTAAAAGCACCTTAATCGTCGTCTGAAAAGTCTGCAACATTAACGTTGCAGCCCGAAACGGGCCAACACATGGAATATGCTGGCAAAGTAACACATAGAGAGTAATGGAATGAAATAGGCTATTCTATATGCATATTTGGTTGGTGGAAAGCTCTATGGTTACAGTTTTGCGTAAAGCCATTTTTTCCCTACTACAAAGGAATACATTTTATTTAACTATGATGGTAGTTGTTAAACATTGGGAATGGTTGACAGCATTCTCAATCCCAATTAAGCATCATCATTAAACATAACCCAACAAAATTAATTTTAGAGTAACATGATGAGATTCACATGATAATCCAAGTACTAGATACTCAAGATGTCCATAACCGGGGACACGGCTAACCATGATTAGTTTATACACTCTGCAGAGGTTTGCGCACTTTTCCCCACAAGACTCGATGGCCTCCATTTGGTTTCTCGCACTACATGGTGTTTGAGAAACGGATGACCGAGACATAGTCTTTTAGAAGCGCTAGCACCTTACGACCGGGTAGACCGTTACACCTACTTTCCCCTACATCTGCTAGTCTACCACTATAAGAGTTCGCACAACTTAATCAACTATGCTAGAGCCCATAGTAGCTTGTGGCTGCACACGGAAGTTTCTAGCATGAATAATCTCATGATCCCTTTGAGCCTGGGTGGCGGTCCAAAAGAAAAACAGGCAATCGCTGGAATACCCAGGTGCCTCAATCCACCCAGATGTGTATTTAAGTTGCCACCTTAGATAAACCATTAATTTAACAATCTCATATCTGTCATGAATACACTCACCCAATCCACGTCTACTAGCATAGCATGGCACAATAAGCAAACGTAGAAGTAACTCCCAAAGGTTGGATAATAACAGGTAATAGGTACTACCTCAACTACTTCCCAAGCCCACAATTTAATTAGATCCTAATCATGCAATGTGTGAGGATTGATCTAATGCAATAAAACTGGGTAGTAGGAGGTATGATCAAAGTGTTACTTGCCTTGCTGATGATCCGCAAAACCTAGCGATTCAAAGTAGCAAGCGGTGCACTCCGGGTACTCTATCGCAAACAAACAAGCATACAATAAGTACTCAACTAGTGCATAGGTAAAACTCGAATAAAAGATCTAACCAGAAAGTTCAACTTAAGAACTCCGGTTGGCAAAAAGAATCAAATCGAACGAAGCAACGAAAGACAAACGAGAAAAGAAATAGGCTTCATTTACTATTTTGGATCTAGGGCAATTTTTACAGTGGCAAAAACTTGTTTGAGTTCTTTAAACGGAAAGAGGGTTTCGAGACGAAACTCGAGGCGCTTGAATCGCCTGATTCCGATAAACGAGCGAAAAGTTAGACTAAAACGAAAATCGGATCAGGAATCGCGATCTAAAAAATCGCAGATTTAATCCGAGAAAAAGAAAAATGGCCAACGTTCGTTAAAACGAACGAACGGACGGACGAACGCTCGATAATTAAATAATCCGGAAAAACTGATCTATTTAAAAAAAACTGAAACTAAAAAAAACGAACAAAAACCGACGGAAAACCGATCGGTTTTCTAAAAAAAACCGGCAGCGAAAAAACTACCTCCGGCGGTAGATCCGGCGGCGGCGCAGCGGGGCGGCGAGGCGGCGGCGCGGCGAGGTGGCAGAGCGGCGGCGGCGGCGGCGGCGGCGGGGCGGCGGCTACTTGGGCTGGCCTCGGGCCTCGGGGCGCTATATAAAGGGCCCGACCAGGCGGAGTCCTGGCCGTTACGGCCCAAGGTCGGTTCGGACTCTTTTTTTTAAATAATTATGCTCAGAAAAAAAACAAACGGAATACTAAACGGACTCCAAAAATCCTGAAATAAATTTTCCCCAGCTTCTAAAATCAAGCCGCACAGGATGAACATTTATCTGGGGCCTAAATGCAATTTTGAAATACGCGCATTTTTCCCTAATTCAAATAAAATAGCAAATAAATCCAAATAAAATCTTATTTGATTTTTTATTAAATCCTCAATATTTCTTTATTTTTGGAAATTCATTTTATTCCCTCTATCATATTTTGTAATAGAAATAATTGAAGATAAAATAAATAAAATCAAATGATCCTATTTTCAAAATTTGAGAAAACTCAAATATGAAAATAACGAAATCCCCAACTCTCTTCAAGGGTCATTGAGTTGCGTAGAATTTTCTAGGAACAACCAAAATGCAAATAAAATATGATATGCAATGATGATCTAGTGTATAACATTCCAAACCTACCCCCTTAAGATGAATCTCGCCCTCGAGATTCGGGTTGGCTAGAAAATAGGTGAGGATGGTTCTTCAGCAATTCCTCCTCTCGTTCCCAGGTGGCTTCATCCTCTGTGTGGTGGCTCCACTAAACCTTGCAAAACTTGACAAACTTGCTGCGGGTGACTCAACAGGCATACTCTAGAATCTTAACTGGTTTCTCCTCATAGGTCAAATCACTGTCCAACTGAATCGCTTCCAGTGGCACTGTATCTCTCAGCGGTATATCCGCCATCTCTGCGTGGCACTTCTTCAACCGGGAAACGTGGAACATGTTGTGAACTCCTGACAATCCTTCGGGCAATTCCAACTTATAGGCTACTTCTCCCACACGCTCCAAAACTTTGTATGGGCCTACAAAATGTGGCGCTAACTTTCCCTTAACTCCAAAGCGCTTAACTCCTCGAAGTGGAGATAATCAAAGATAAACTCGGTCTCCGACTTCGTAAACTGTCTCCTTGCATTTAGAATCTGCATAACTCTTCTGCCTGGATTGAGCTACCTTGAGCCTATCGCGAATCAATTTCACTTTCTGTCCAGACTCCTTTATCAGATCCGGTCCAAACAACTGGCGGTCTCCAACTTCATCCCAAGACAATGGGGTCCTGCACCTCCTTCCGTATAAGGCTTCTAAAGGGGCCATCTTCAAACTGGATTGATAACTGTTGCTGTAAGAGAACTCTGCATATGGCAAATTCTCGTCTCAACTAGATCCGTAATCTAGCGCACAAGCTCTCAGCATATCCTCCAAAATCTGATTGACTCTCTCGGTCTGTCCATCTGTCTACGGGTGGAACGTTGTACTAAACTCCAGTCTGGTACCCAAAGTTTCATGCAACTGATTCCAGAACTTTGAGGTAAATTGGATTCATCTGTCTGATACTATGCTCCTTTTAACTCCATGCAGACATACGATTCTGGTCATGTATATCTTTGCCAACTTTGCACTGGTATAGGTAGTCTTTACTGGAATGAAATGAGCTACCTTTGTCAAACGATCGACTACAACCCATATCGAGTCATAGCCTGAACATGTTCTGGGCAATCCTGTAATAAAATCCATGCCTAGCTTATCCCACTTCCATTCGGGTATCGGCAATGGCTGTAGCAATCCGACTGGCTTCTGATGCTCTGCCTTTACTCTTTGACATACATCACAAACTTCTACATACTCCACAATATCCTTCTTCATTCCGGTCCACCAGAAAGTGTCCTTCAAATCCAAATACATTTTGGTATTTCCTGGGTGAATCGAATATGGTGAATCATGGGCCTCTTGTAAAATTAACTTCCTGATCTCCGAATCATTTGGTACATAAACACGGTCTTCAAACCATAAGGTATCGTGCTCATCCTCACGAAATCCTTTAGCTTTTCCTTTGCTCATTTTCTCCTTAATAGGAGCAATCTCCTTGTCAGTCTTTTGAGCTTTCTGATCTTATCCATCAAAGTAGACTGAATCTCCAATGCTGCTACATAGCCTCTTGGAACTATTTCCAAATATAGCTCTCGAAGATTTTCGGCTAACTCCCTTGGTAAATCTCCCGTCATTAGTGTGTTGACGTGGCTTTTACGGCTCAATGCATCAGCTACTACATTAGCCTTTCCAGGGTGATAATGCAATTTCATATCATAATCCTTGATGAGCTCCAACCATCTCCTTTGCCTGAGATTCAACTCCTTCTGCGTGAAAATATACTTCAAATTCTTGTGATTCGTGTACACCTCACAATGGTTTCCAATGAGAAAATGTCTCCAAGTTTTTAACACATGCACTACGGCTGCTAACTCCAAATCATGCGTAGCATAATTTAACTCATGCGGCTTAAGCTGTCGTGAGGCATAGGAAACCACTCTTCCTTCCTGCATAAGCACTGCTCCAAGTCCTCGATGTGAAGCGTCGCAATACACCTCATAATCCTTGGTCTGATCTGGCAAAATCAATACTGGTGAGGTAACCAAACGTTTCTTTAACTCCTGGAAACTAGCCTCACATTCTTCAATCCATATGAACTTGGTATCCTTTTTCAACAACTCCGTCATAGGTTTTGCAATCTTTGAGAAATTCTCAATGAATCTCTGGTAGTATCCTGCGAGTCCAAGAAAACTCCGGATCTCTCCAACTGTTGTTGGGGCTTCCCAATTTGTCATGGTATCAACCTTAGTGGGATCTACTGCTATACCTTATCCGGATATAACGTGTCCGAGAAATCCAACTTCTTTCAACCAAAACTCACATTTGCTAAACTTGGCATATAACTGGTGTTCTCTGAGCTTACCAAGTACCAAACGCAAATGCTCCTTATGCTCCTCCTCATTCTTCGAGTAAACAAGGATATCATCAATGAACACTACAATGAACTTATCCAAAAACTCCATAAACACTTTGTTCATCATGTTCATAAAATATGCAGGTGCGTTAGTCAGACCAAACGACATAACGGTATACTCGTACAACCCATACCTGGTGGTAAAAGCCGTCTTAGGTATATCCTGTTCTCGAATCTTCAACTGGTGGTATCTTGATCGCAGATCGATCTTGGAAAATACCTTAGCTCCTTGCAATCGATCAAACAGATCATTGATCATCGGTAGTGGGTATTTGTTCTTGATGGTTACTTCATTTAATCCTCGATAATCAACAACCATCCTTAACGATCCATCTTTCTTCTCCACTAAAAGTACTGGCGATCCCCAAGGTGGAGAACTTGGGCGAATATATCCTTTATCCAGTAACTCCTTAATCTGCTTCTTAATCTCCACCAAATCCTTTGCGGGCATCCTATATGGTCTCTTTGATATTGGCCATGTGCCTGGCAAAAGCTCAATCAAAAACTCAATATCTCTATCCGGTGGCATGCCTGGCAACTCTTCTGGAAATACATCAGGGAAATCCTTCACTACTGGTACTTCCTCCTGCACAACTCCTGTTAGACAATTTACTTGAGTCCTCTTCGGCACATGCCGGGATACATACTTGATCCTTCTCCCTTCTGGGGTGGTAAGCAAGATCGACTTACTGGCGCAATCGATGTTTCCTCCATACATCGACAGCCAATCCATCCCCAGAATTACATCCAATCCTTGTGATTCCAAAATGATTAAATTCGAGGGAAACACATGTCTACCTATACTCAATGGCACTTGAAAACATCCTTGGCTAGCCATATACTCCGCTCCTGGTGAGCTTACTAACATAGGTGTTCTAAGAACTTTGGTGGGTAGACTATACTTATCCACAAATCCCCTTGATATGTATGAATGCGATGCACCAGTATTGAAAAGAACGAGTGCAGTAAATGACTTAACCAAAAACTTACCGATTACTGCATCCGGCTGCTCTTCAACCTCCTCCACGTTAACGTGGTTCACCTATCCCCTATTGAAAGGTTTCGGCTTCTTCCCAGAGCTTCCATTGCCATTTCCATTCTGGGATTCAGGACATTCATTGGCATAATGTCTGATCTTCTGGCACTTAAAACAAGTGACTTGGCTCAGGTCTCTCTTGGCTGGGGTCGATGGGTTGGTGCGGTTCTGGTCGTTGCTTCCTCCATTCGCATTACCATTCTTGGTGCCATTGTGGTTGTGCGAGCTACCTCCTCCATGGGTATGCTAAAAATGTCCTCCCGGTCTAGGGGTAAAACGTGGCTTCTGCTGAGCTCCTGAATTGTACTTCCCTTGTCCATACGTCCTCTTGCGATTCTCAATCTGCTGCTGCTTCCCTTCAATCATGAGAGCATGATCTACCAACTCCTGGTAGTTGTTGAAGGTTGCTACCATCAACTGCATGATCAACTCATCATTCAGTCCTTCCAGAAACTTCTCCTGCTTAGCTGCATCCGTAACAACGTCATCTGGGGCATAACATGCTAATTTACTAAAGTCCTCCACATACTGGCCAACTGTCCGTCCTCCTTGGCGCAAGTTGCGAAACTCTCGCTTCTTCATGGCCATAGCTCCTGCTAAAACATGGGCAGTACGAAAAGCCTGCTGAAACTGGTCCCACGTGAAAGTGTCGACATGGAAAGTGGCTGTGAAGTTCTCCCGCCATGATGCTGCGGGTCCTTCAAGCTGATGCGCGGCAAACTTCACCTTTTCCGCATCTGTGCATCTTGCTGTGGTCAACTCCCTAGCTGTCTTACGGAGCCAATCATCTGCTACTATCGGCTCGGTGCTACTGGAAAACACCAGCGGATTCAACCTAAGAAAACGGGCTAAATGATCAACAGGTGGTGGTGGCGGTGGGTTGTTGTTGTTGTTCCCCTGATTCTGGTTCTGGACTAGCAACTGCATCAATGTGTTCTGCTGCTGGATCAACTGAGTGAGCTCCGGTGGGAAGGTAAATCCGGGGTCACGTCTCGGAGGCATCTGAGGGTTTAGAAAAGATGAGATTTAAGAATAGAGGGGGGGTCTAAAGAGAAAACACTACCCATGTGCACATGAGGCAAAAGCAAACAATTCACTTCATTCATTCAATCAACAAGGGCATACAATCAATCTAACTATCGCAAAAGTGCTCGGACTACTATATTTACATGGTGGACTACTACTACTGATTTGGTGGTCTACTAGAAATATTCTTCGGTTGCAGACTCCATTATATCTGCTCCAGCTTCATCAACATAGTCATCATCGCTATCATCTGGATCCGAGTCGGTGTCGTCGATGATGATGTAGTCTTCCGAGCGAATCTCCTTGGGTTCTTCGGCTTCTACTGGTGTAGGGCCTCCCATAAATATTCCAATCTTCTTGATCAGATCATCATTCTTCTCCACTAATACTTTGATTTCCTCTGCATAATCTTCACGTGTAGCCTTGAGTTCTTCCTCCAGTTCCTTGATTCTTGTCTTTGCCTTCTTCAGATCTATCATGTCGGCGCACATCTGGTTCTCCTGATGTCGAATGTGCTGGTTTAACTCCTGGATAAAAGCTGCAACTGATCTATCCTTCCTGGTACTGATCATCTCCCAGTGCTCATCTCGGTGCCCACAAATCTGGTAGATAGTATCCTTGAGATCATTGCGGTAGACTTCTCCAATGCGTCCCATGGCGATGTGAGCTGCCATGCTCTTTCCTAGATCCCAAGTTGGTGCATCAAAATAAAACTCTATGGGCTTAGTGACTGGCATGAACGTCCTTCCTGGAACTTGAACTTGAATCATCCAGCGCTCCTCTTCAGGTAGAGTGGCGTTGTAGGTTCCGGTGAAGCTTGGTACTCCTATGTTCAGGTATCTAGTGACTTCCTTCAAGTGACGTCCAAAGGGTGTATCTTCATCCGGTTGGGTGAACTTGTTCCTTGCATCCGCCATCCTAAAAGAGTAGGAAAAGATGAGAAGTCAGAAAGAGAAGAGAGTGAGTAGTGATCTAGGTATTTTAGCTTAGTGGTCGTGTCCTATAGTCAGCGTGTGCTCTCATACCATCTTGTGGCAACCAGACCTCAAACGGTCCAATCTTTGTGCTCAGGTGTCATCCCTGGATAAGTAATGCTGACACCACACAGTACTTGAAGGATTTATAACCGAGTAGCTGTTGGAAATATGCCCTAGAGGCAATAATAAAATGGTTATTATTATATTTCTTTGTTCATGATAATTGTCTATTGTTCATGCTATAATTGTGTTATCCGGAAATCGTAATACATGTGTGAATACATAGACCACAACACGTCCCTAGTGAGCCTCTAGCTGACTAGCTCGTTGATCAAAAGATAGTCATGGTTTCCTGACTATGGACATTGGATGTCATTGATAATGGGATCACATCATTAGGAGAATGATGTGATGGACAAGACCCAATCCTAAGCATAGCTCAAAGATCGTGTAGTCCGTTTGCTGTAGCTTTTCCGAATGTCAAGTATCATTTCCTTAGACCATAAGATTGTGCAACTCCCGGATACCGTAGGAGTGCTTTGGGTGTGCCAAACGTCACAACATAACTGGGTGACTATAAAGGTACACTACATGTATCTCCGAATGTGTCTGTTGGGCTGGCACGAATCGAGACTGGGATTTGTCACTCCGTATGACGGAGAGGTATCTCTGGGCCCACTCGATAATGCATCATCATAATGAGCTCAATGTGACCAAGTGGTTGATCACGGGATCATGCATTACGGTACGAGTAAAGTGACTTGCCGGTAACGAGATTGAACGAGGTATTGGGATACCGAAGATCGAGTCTCGGGCAAGTAACGTACCGATTGACAAAGGGAATTGTATACGGATTGATTGAATCCTCGACATCGTGGTTCATCCGATGAGATCATCATGGAGCATGTGGGAGCCAACATGGGTATCTAGATCCCGCTGTTGGTTATTGACCGGAGAGGCATCTCGGTCATGTCTGCATGTCTCCCGAACCCGTAGGGTCTACACACTTAAGGTTCGGTGACGCTAGGGTTGTAGAGATATTAGTATGCAGTAACCCGAAAGTTGTTCGGAGTCCTGGATGAGTTCCCGGACGTCACGAGGAGTTCTGGAATGGTCCGGACGTAAAAATTTATATATAGGAAGTTCAGTTTCGGCCATCGGGAAGGTTTCGAGGGTCGCCGGTATTGTACCGGGACCACCGGAAGGGTCCCGGGGGTCCACCGGGTGGGGCCACCTATCCCAGAGGGCCCCATGGGCTGAATTGGGAGGGGAACCAGCCCCTAGTGGGCTGGTGCGCCCCCCTTGGGCCTCCCCTGCGCCTAGGGTTGGGAAACCCTAGGGGTGGGGGCGCCCCCCACTTGGCTTGGGGGGGGGGGAAGCCACCCCTTGGCCGCCGCCCCCTTGGAGATCCATCTCCTAGGGCCGCTCCCAAAGGCCTCTATATAAAGAGGGGGGAGGGAGGGCAGCCGCACCCTTTGCTCTTGGCGCCTCCCTCTCCCTCCGTAACACCTCTCCTCCCCGCTTGCGCTTGGTGAAGCCTTGCCGGGATCCTGCTGCATCCACCACCATGCCGTCGTGCTGCTGGATCTTCATCAACCTCTCCTTCCCCCTTGCTGGATCAAGTTGGAGGAGATGTCTTCCCAACCATACGTGTGTTGAACGCGGAGGTGCCGTCCGTTTGGCACTAGGTCATCGGTGATTTGGATCACGTCGAGTACGACTCCATCAACCCCGTTCTCTTGAACGCTTCCGCGCGTGATCTACAAGGGTATGTAGATGCACTCCTCTCTCTCTTGTTGCTAGATGACTCCATAGATTGATCTTGGTGATGCATAGAAAATTTTAAAATTCTGCTACGTTCCCCAACAGTGGTATCAGAGCCAGGTTTATGCGTAGTTTCTATGCACGAGTAGAACACAAAGCAGTTGTGGGTGTCGATATTGTCAATTATCTTGCCGTTACTAGTCTTATCTTGATTCGGCGGCATTGTGGGATGAAGTGGCCCGGACCGACCTTACACGTACGCTTACGTGAGACTGGTTCCACTGACTGACATGCACTAGTTGCATAAGGTGGCTGGCGGGTGTCTGTCTCTCCCACTTTAGTCGGATCGGATTCGATGAACAGGGTCCTTATGAAGGGTAAATAGAAATTGGCAATTCATGTTATGGTTTTGGCGTAGGTAAGAAACGTTCTTGCTAGAAACCTATAGTAGCCACGTAAAAACTTGCAACAACAATTAGAGGACATCTAACTTGTTTTTGTAGCAAGTGTTTTGTGATGTGATATGGCCAAAGGATGTGATGAATGATATATGTGATGTATGAGATGATCATGTTCTTGTAATAGGAATCACGACTTGCATGTCGATAAGTATGACAACCGGCAGGAGTCATAGGAGTTGTCTTTATTTATTTATGACCTGCGTGTCAACATAAATGTCATGTAATTACTTTACTTTATTGCTAAAGCGTTAGCCATAGTAGTAGAAGTAATAGATGACGAGACAACTTCAAGTAGACACGATGATGGAGATCATGATGATGGAGATCATGGTGTCATGCCAGTGACAACAATGATCATGGAGCCCCGAAGATGGAGATCAAAAGGAGCAAATGATATTGGCCATATCATGTCACTATTTGATTGCATGTGATGTTTATCATGTTTTACATCTTATTTGCTTAGAACAACGGTAGCTTAAATAAGATGATCCCTCGTAATAATTTCAAGAAAGTGTTCCCCCTAACTGTGCACCGTTGCGAAGGTTCGTTGTTTCGAAGCACCACGTGATGATCGGGTGTGATAGATTCTAACGTTCGAATACAACGGGTGTAAGCCAGATTTACACACGCAATACACTTAGGTTGACTTGACGAGCCTAGCATGTACATACATGGCCTCGGAACACAGAAGACCGAAAGGTCGAGCATGAGTCGTATAGAAGATACGATCAACATGAATATGTTCACCGATGTTGACTAGTCCGTCTCACGTGATGATCGGACACGGCCTAGTTGACTCGGATCAAGTTTCACTTAGATTACTAGAGGGATGTCTATCTGAGTGGGAGTTCATTGAATAATTTGATTAGATGAACTTAATTATCATGAACTTAGTCTAAAATCTTTACAATATGTGTCTTGTAGATCAAATGGCCCACGTTGTCCTCAACTTCAATGCGTTCCTAGAGAAAACCAAGCTGAAAGATGATGGCAGCAACTATACGGACTGGGTCCGGAACCTGAGGATCATCCTCATAGCTGCCAAGAAAGATTATGTCCTAGAAGCACCGCTAGGTGACGCACCTATCCCATAGAACCAAGACGTTATGAATGCTTGGCAGTCACGTGCTGATGATTACTCCCTCGTTCAGTGCGGCATGCTTTACAGCTTAGAGCCGGGGCTCCAAAAGCGTTTTGAGAGACACGGAGCATATGAGATGTTTGAAGAGCTGAAAATGGTTTTCCAAGCTCATGCCCGGGTCGACAGATATGAAGTCTCCGACAAGTTCTTCAGTTGTAAGATGGAGGAAAATAGTTCTGTCAGTGAGCATGTACTCAAAATGTCTGGGTTGCATAACTGCTTGACTCAGCTGGGAGTTAATCTCCTGGATGACGCGGTCATTAACAGAATCCTTCAATCGCTTCCACCGAGCTACAAGAGCTTTGTGATGAACTTCAATATGCAGGGGATGGAAAAGACCATTCCCGAGGTATATTCAATGCTGAAATCAGCAGAGGTGGAAATCAAAAAGGAACATCAAGTATTGATGGTGAATAAAACCACTAAGTTCAAGAAAGGCAAGGGTAAAAAGAACTTCAAGAAGGACGGCAAGGGAGTTGCAGCACCCGGTAAGCAAGCTGCCGGGAAGAAGCCAAAGAATGGACCCAAGACTAAGACTGAGTGTTTTTATTGCAATGGAAGTGGTCACTGGAAGCGGAACTGCCCCAAATACTTAGCGGGCAAGAAGGCCGGCAACACTAAAGGTATATGTGATATACATGTAATTGAGGTGTACCTTACCAGTACTCGTAGTAGCTCCTGGGTATTTGATACAGGTGCGGTTGCTCACATTTGTAACTCAAAGCAGGAGCTGCGGAATAAGCGGAGACTGGTGAAGAACGAGGTGACGATGCGTGTCGGGAATGGTTCCAAGGTCGATGTGATCGCCGTCGGCACGCTGCCTCTACATTTACCTACGGGATTAGTTTTAAACCTCAATAATTGTTATTTAGTGCCAGCTTTGAGCATGAACATCGTATCAGGATCTTGTTTAATTTGAGATGGCTACTCATTTAAATCTGAGAATAATGGTTGTTCTATTTATATGAGAGATATGTTTTATGGTCATGCTCCGATGGTGAATGGTTTATTCTTAATGAATCTCGAGCGTAATGTTACACATATTCATAGTGTGAATACCAAAAGATGTAAGGTTGATAATGATAGTCCCACATACTTGTGGCACCGCCGCCTTGGTCACATAGGTGTCAAACACATGAAGAAGCTCCATGCAGATGGACTTTTGGAGTATCTTGATTACGAATCATTTGACACGTGCGAACCATGCCTCGTGGGTAAAATGACCAAGACTCCGTTCTCAGGAAGAATGGAGCGAGCAACCAACTTATTGGAAATCATACATACTAATGTGTGCGGTCCAATGAGTGTTGAGGCTCACGGTGGCTATCATTATGTTCTCACCCTCACTGATGACTTGAGTAGATATGGGTATGTCTACTTAATGAAACACAAGTCTGAGACCTTTGAAAAGTTTAAGGAATTTTAGAGCGAGGTTGAGAATCAACGTGACAAGAAAATCAAGTTCTTGCGATCAGATCGTGGGGGAGAATACTTAAGTCACAAATTTGGCACACACTTAAGAAAATGTGGAATAGTTTCACAACTCACGCCGCCTGGAACACCTCAGCGTAATGGTGTGTCAGAACATCGTAATTGCACTCTATTGGATATGGTGCGATCTATGATGTCTCTTACCGATCTACCGCTGTCATTTTGGGGCCATGCTTTAGAGACTGCCGCATTCACTTTAAATAGGGATCCGTCGAAATCCGTTGAGACGACATGTCACACCCTAGTTAGCCATGCATTAGAGTGTTGCATCATGTTTACTCTTTCATCAGAAACCTGAAATGGGGATGACAGAACCCCCAGTCCCCTCTGAAACCAACTAGGGTTTACTAAAAACTTTTTCAATGAACCTGAAATGCCCTTCTAAAATGCCCATCATTTTTGTCTTGGTTCAGAACCTCTGCCAAAAGTGGTGCACATTTTCCTAGGCCATCTTAGGGTTTTTGAATTAAATCATAAATATTTGAATTTGGGCATTCAAAATTATATAAAATATTTAAATGCTCAAATATCTCCAAACTAAAATGTTTCATGTTGGAAATAATCCAACTATGGACCAGGAGTAGTTTGGTGATTTTAGGAGTAGCCTAAGTATTTTATTTAATTCAACAAACTTGCAGAAGTATTAAAAAAACAGAAAACAGAAAGAAATGGAAAAAACTTACCTGGCGCCTGCTCCCGGCCCACCTGCCGGCCCAGCCCAGCGCCGCTCCAGCGAGCTGCTTGCCGGCCAGGCAGGCAGGCAGGTGCCCGACGGCGACCGCAGCGCGCGCCACGCACCTGCTTGCCGCCTCGCCGCTCCCCGCGCCCGGTGACGTCGTGGACCGGCCTC
>NC_057806.1:78556266-78595444 GCF_018294505.1 Triticum aestivum | reverse complement strand
GCCATGACCGACGCCACCATCGCCGTGCCTTCGTCGTAGCCGTGCTCCCCGCCGCCCGTGCGTCCTCTCATCGTGTCTAGGAGCTCCGCCGCTGTCCACTCCATCGAGCAAGCCGAGCCCCGAGCGCTCGCAACGCCCGAGTCCACCGCAACGACCTCGCCCGAACCGCCGTCGCCGGAGATCCCCTTCAACGCCGTCGTCGCTCCGGTCCATCTCCGGCCGCACCAAGGGCTTCGTCGCACTCACTGTGAGCTTAGCCATCTCTCCCCCCTTCCTTTGCTTGCTCCCGAGCCGTGTAGCGACCTCCCGGAGCTCAACCGCACCCACCGCCCTGGAGCTCGTCGCCGACGTGCTCCCGGTTACCCTCCGACCACTCCACGGTGTCCATCATGCTCACCGTGTCACTTAGCACCTAGCTAGCCACTCCCCGAGCCTCACCGACCCCTCTAGCGTCAAGTTCCTCTTCGGCCGAACCCCGGTGGCCGCCAAAGTCGTCGCTGGCGCCAACTCCGGCCACCTCGACCCCAACGGACTCCACCAAGAGCTGCGGCTCGTCCTCAGCTCCACTCCGGTGGTCTCCGCGACCCATTTGGTGGCCGAAACGGCCAAAACCACTTCCGCCGCCGCATCGGGCTCGCCGGCGGCTAAACGCCGGTGCAGCCGACCCGGGTTTGACCACGGGTGGGCCCTGGTTGACTCCCCTGAGTCAATGACAGGTGGGGCCCAGCCCTGTTAATTAAACAGGTTTAGTTTTAATTAAACTTTAATTAATTTAATCACCCTGACACGCGGGACCCACTGTCAGGTTTGACCTGGACATGTTCCGTTGACCTGCTGACGTCACACTGACGTCAGGCTGATGCAATAATTGATTTTCTGGAATTAATCTAATATAGGAAATTCCAGAATATAGTTTAAACTTCAAAAATTCATAACTTTTATTCTGTAACTCCAAATCAGACAAATTATATATGAAAAATGATCAGAAAAATCCAATCTATCCATCTGTACTATTTTCATGCATGATTAAACAAGTTAACCTGATGTTTAATTCAGAACAAGGAAAAGCACTTTAAAAGGCCATGTTTGAGTTTGAAATTTGAATCTTTGATTCAAACTGGTTCAAACCCTTCTGGTCTTAGTTGCATTAGCCCAACACACTCATATTGCTATGTTTCATGCATGCATCATATTGTTGCACATTGTTTGGTGATGGTTGTGTATCGGTGTTCTTTGCGGCAGGTTCTGCCTCCAAGGAGTATCGTGATTACCCTAACGAAGAACCGTATCAGTGCATCGAACCATCAGGCAAGCAACCAACCATTTGATCATATCGATACAATCCCATGTTCTCGCTCCTGCTCTCTTTTACTGCATTAAGACAACGTGTTTCAAACTGCTGTGTGCTACGGTAGTTGAACCCAGTTCCTCTGCATGACCTGTCATTGCCACAGTAACTAGATGAAACCCACTAGCATGTGTAGGAGTTGATTGAGCCATATGTATGTGTTGTTCCTACCTTGCTACTGCTATGCTTAGAGTCATGTCAGGTCTGGTTCATCTGGGTGATGGGCTAGAGTGAAATGATTATGTCGGTAATGAGAGTGGTGTGGTGAACACGATTTGGTAAAGGTATCGATGAGAGGCCATGTAGGAGTACATGGTGGGTTGTTTCATTGAAGCCGACCTTAAGCACTGAGATTTGTATGTGTGATTTAAGAATCAGCTACTACCATGCATTGGGCCCGAAACCAATGGACCCTCTCGGCTTCTTATTCACCCTAGTTCTCCGTCCAGGAGTTGCAAGTAGTTTCTGGTGTTTGTAGCCTACTGGAGGCCGTGGACAGCGCTGACCGTATGGGTGGGCTGTGATGCGGTAGGTACGTGGCCGGGTGTACCGAATACCCGTTAGGTATCTCAGGAACCCTATTCACATCGTTCGGGGCCGTATGGGAAACCTCGGCCGGACTCCCTGCGGATGGAACCTGGATAGGCGATAAACCTGGACTGGAGGCTTAGGTGGTTAGGTAGGTCGTGGCCGACACCCACGTTGGGCTTCCGCTTGAAGGTTGCCGAGTACATGTCATGTAAACGATGGTAAGTGGTGAGAGCGTGTATGAAGAAGTACACCCCTGCAGGGTTATCATGATCTATTCGAATAGCCGCGTCCGCGGTAAAGGACTACTTGGTTGCCTATACAGTTCATAGACAAGTAAATGGAAACTACTAAAAGCCTCAAGATAAGTGTGAGTGCCGAGGATGGCTCTTCCGTAGGAAGACGGAGGTGGATCCTCAGTAGTGTATTGAATTGGTGAGTAGTGGACTCGTGTGCGCAAAACCATTTCAAGTTGGAGTCTCGTAGGTTAGCCTAGACAAGAGTCAAAGCTGGCTTGCTGCAACAACTCCACCAAGCCTTCTTGATAATATGCATGTATGTAGGATCTGATGTAAGACTTGCTGAGTACCTTTGTACTCATGTTGCTATAATTTACATTTTTACAGAAGACGCTGCAACCCCTTCTGATGGGTTCTACGTAGACGTTGACATCAATGAGTAGGCTAAGGCCCAGGTGGTGATTCTGAGCTTGTGAAGGACCACGTAGTATAGCTAGGCTTTCCAAGCCTCTGTTATTTTTCTAGTTGTCTGTACTCAGACAAATTACTTCCGCTGCTGGTTTGTATGACTGTATGACTTGAATGCTGGGTCGTGTGACCGTACCTTTGTGTATGTTATGTATGGCTCTCTGAGCCTTAAATAAAGTACTTATGTCATAGAGTCATGTTGTGATGCCTTGTTGTATTTATACATATCGAGCATATTGTGTGTATGATTGAAATGCTTGGTATGTGTGGGATCTGACTATCTAGTTGTTTATCTTTAGTAGCCTCTCTTACCGGGAAATGTCTCCTAGTGTTACCGCTGAGCCATGGTAGCTTGCTACTGCTCTGGAACACTTAGGCTGGCCGGCATGTGTCCTTCTTCGTTCCGGTGTCTGTCCCTTCGGGGAAATGTCACGCATTGAGTACCGGAGTCCTGTTAGCCCGCTACAGCCCGGTTTACCGGAGTCCTGCTAGCCCAGTGCTACAGCCCGGACCCACTTGCTGATGACCGACACGTTCGAAGCTGGGTCATGGATGCCTGTCCCTGTAAGTCTGTGCCACTTTGGGTTTACGACTAGTCATGTCAGCCCGGGCTCCTTATCATATGGATGCTAGCGACACTATCATATACGTGAGCCAAAAGGCGCAAACGGTCCCGGGCAAAGTTAAGGCGACACCCGTGGGGATACCGTGCGTGAGGCCGCAAAGTGATATGAGGTGTTACCGGCTAGATCGATGTGACATCGAGTCGGGGTCCTGACAGCGTTGGCATCAGAGCCGGACTGCCTGTAGGTTCTCCAAGCCAAACCGGTCGATGTTGAGTCTAGAAATTCTTTAGTTATATGTAGGGGAATTGTTTGTGGGTTAGAACGTAAGGCTCTTTTTACTCCTTTATCTTATGACATTCTGATCTGAGTCAGTCTATTCTTCCACCGGGGGTTAAGGAATTAGGATCTATTCTCTCTATCAGGATCACGCGTTACTAATCAGTAGTACCTTATAGGGTTGATGGATACAAGCCTAGTTCAGTTCTACTACCACGTTATGTTGTTAGGATGGATTCAGAACTTTGATATGATGATGTTGAGTGTGTATGAAATCCTTTGTCAAATGTCTCAAAATCCTTCTTGAGCATTTACAGCTGTTATGCTGCCGAAATTTTGCTAGAAATTCTAATGCCTTTGCATTATGATTGTGCTTTCAGATGGCCACTCGCGACCTCAATCAAGTGGTTCGCCTGACTCGATGCCTAGATGTACCCGGCCATACTGCCATGTTGGTCAGGGTAATGACTGAGGCTGGATACCGTTGGTATCCTGAGTACACGGTCGAAGAGCAATTCCGAGACTTTAATCAAAGCCAGTATCTCTGCACTGTCAGGATATTTCCATCTTATCCTGGGTCCACCGAGCCCCTTAACTGCTCCTATGGACTCGGGGTTACTATTGAGATGGCTGTGCAGGACGCCGCCTACTCTATGATGACCATCATGCGAGTCAGGTCTGGCCTATTTCGGGACTCTGATTTCCGGTATATGCCAGGATCACTTCCGGGAGCACAAGGGTATCTCCAGGCTATCTATGCTGACCCCACCCAGGAGGATTCACGGACTCGCACCACTGCTGAGATGCTCGAGGATAAGGACCGTGAAAATCGGGCCTTGAGGTTAGAGCTCTTCAATACCCGTGCTGACCACTGGGCCACATTGACTCGGTTTGCACCGGCGGTGCAAGCTGGATATTCGGATATGCGTGATCTCTATCCTGTGAGATCTGCTCTGCCAGACGTGATGGGTTGGCGTGATGTAGGAGGCATCACCCCACCTCGCGGTCCCCGCAGGCCACCGTCTGTTGGTCCAAGACCTCATCCTAGCCCCTATGGTCCACAAGCTCCGCGAGATCGTCTGTTTCCGGATGATCATGTTGAGCTTCCAGGCTATGGAGGTGACTTCTACGAGGACTACTACGGATCGGTCTGAGTTAGTAGTAGTATCACTAGTTCGTGTTAGCTGTGTCGTCTATCGTCCTGCATGACTCGTGGGATATGACCTAGTTTGTATCGCCTTCCGGAGGTGTAGAAAAATAATGTATAGGAGCTTGGAATGCCTCCGATGAGATGTAATCCTCTTTTCACCGTAATAGTACCTTGTTTGGTCTTGTACTAAACCCTGTATGGTGTGTATGACGATGGAATAAAGAAGCAGTTTCTGTATCTACCATGTCATACGGATGATCATCTTGCATTCCGAGTTATTCCTTACATTCTGTATCCTATGTCAGAATTTTATCATCCTGACTAAATCATTGTCTTGTTTACCTAGGATGGTCAACACGCGCACTAACCCTGCTCCTCAAGAGCAGGCCGAAGGCAGTGAAGTCAGGAATGCAAATCTGCCTCATCCTCCTTCCCTAGCTGAGGTTATGATGGAAGCCGAAAGAAACAAGCGGGAGACCAACCGTTTGTTGGAGCGTATTGAACAGAACACGGCACACCATCAGAGGACTAACATGGTGTCACTCAGTGATTTCATCAAGTTACATCCACCCACATTCCACCACTCCGTCGAGCCTCTCGACGCTGATGACTGGCTTCGCAGTATTTCTCACAAACTGCGTTCCGTGCTGGTAGCGGAGGCTGACAAGGTCACCTTTGCTGCATATCATCTTGAAGGTCCCGCCAGTCTATGGTGGGAGAATTATGGAGCTATGCGCCCAGCGGGCCATGTCACTACTTGGGCTGAATTCAGCGAGGCTTTCCGTGAACATCACATTCCGGAGGGTCTCATGGACCGTAAACGTGAGGAATTTTGCAGTTTCACTCAGGGCCGACTCTCTGTGGATGCTTACAGCAGGGAGTTCGGTAACCTCGCACGATATGCAACTGAGGAAGTTTCTACTGATGCCAAGAAGCAAGCAAGGTTCCGTAAGGGGCTTAGTCCCGAGCTTCGCCGCGACCTCCGTCTGCATGAGTGCACATCTTTTCAGAAACTTGTTAACAAGGCCATCAGTGCTGAGACTGGTCAGACTGATTATGACGCAACACGCAAGCATGGCCGTGACATGGGTTCCTCATCCGGTGCGGGTCCTCAGAAGCGCCGCGTGTGGGTGCCCAATACCGCCCTGCCACCCAGGTTCACACCGAGGCCATCTTTCCAGGCGCCTCGCCCCGTTCAACAGTCTGCACCAGCCAAGCCCTATGGGGGTCCAACCAACAATGCTCCTCCACATACCAGTTCCGTGACTTGTTTCAAGTGTGGGGAATCTGGCCACTATATGCGTGAGTGTCCCCAGACCAACCCCAACCAATCTGCTAAAGCTGTTGGCCATGGCAAGCCGACAGGGAAAGTGTTCCACGCCAAGCCGGCCACCGCTACACATGGCCATGTCAACTGTATCTCAGCCGAAGAAGCTCAAGAGGATCCCAACGTCGTTCTCGGTACGCTCCTTGTTAATTGCCACCCGGCATCTGTTCTTTTCGATACAGGAGCCTCTCATTCATTTATATCCGAGAACTATGCTCATTTGCATAACACCGCATTCTGTGACATGCCATCCACTATGGAAATTTCTACTCCTGGTTCTAGATGGCAGACCTCCAGGGTAAGTTATGGAAATGAAATCCAAGTCGACAGACTTGTTTTCCTTGCATCTTTGATAGCTCTCAAATTTTCAGATATTAATATCATTTTGGGTATGGACTGGATGTCAGCTCATCATGCCAAAATTGATTGCTTCTCTAGGACTGTTCAACTCACTCATCCTTCGGGGAAGATAGTCAATGTCTTGACCCGATTAGCCAAGCGACAATTATATTCTCTTAACGCCAGCCCTTTGCCAGACCTTGAGGATGTTCCGGTAGTCCGTGACTTCCCGGATGTCTTCCCAGAGGAATTGCCAGGTGTTCCACCTGACAGGGATGTTGAGTTCGTAATAGACCTCATTCCAGGAACCGTTCCGATTGCTAGAAGACCCTATAAGATGGCACCACTAGAACTAGCCGAGCTTAAGAAACAACTCGATGAGTCCTTGAAAAAGGGTTTCATCCGACCTAGTTCATCTCCGTGGGCTTGCCCCGTCCTCTTCGTCAAGAAGAAGGATGGTACGGACCGGATGGTTGTAGATTACCGACCTGTCAATTTGGTCACAATCAAGAACAAATATCTGCTCCCTAGGATCAACGACCTGTATGATCAACTCGCTGGATCCTCAGTCTTCTCCAAAATGGATTTGAGGTTGGGCTGCCATCAAATCAAAATCAGAAACGGGGACATTCCTAAAACGGCCTTTGTTACTCGTTATGGCCAATACGAGTACACCGTCATGTCCTTCGGTTTAACCAACGCTCCAGCCACCTTTTCTCGGTTAATGAACTCAATCTTCATGGAGTATTTGGATAAATTCGTCGTGGTTTATCTCGATGATATACTCATCTACTCCAAGAACGAGGAAGAACATGCCGAACATCTAAGGCTAGTGTTGAAGAAACTTCGAGAGCACCGCCTTTATGCCAAGTTTTCTAAATGTGAATTCTGGTTGTCGGAAGTGACCTATCTGGGTCATGTAATATCTGGTAAAGGTATTGCTGTTAACCCTGAGCGAGTTCAAGCCGTCCTTAATTGGACTCCACCTGAATCAGTCAAGCAAGTTCGGAGTTTTCTGGGCTTAGCGAGCTATTGCCGTCGCTTTGTCGAAAACTTCTCCAAAGTTGCTAAACCTCTAACCGAACTCCTCAAGAAAGATAAGAAGTTCGAATGGACTCCACAATGTGAGCACAGCTTTCAGGAACTGAAAAGACGCCTGACTTCTGCTCCCGTACTGGTACCGCCAGACTTCTCCAAGGACTTTGTTATCTACTGCGACGCCTCGCGACAAGGACTAGGTTGCATTCTCATGCAAGATCGACACGTAATTGCTTACGCTTCACGGCAATTGCACCCACATGAGGAGAATTATCCTACTCATGATCTAGAGCTTGCAGCCGTAGTCTATGCACTTAAGACCTGGTGACATTACCTCCTCGGTAACCGTTGCGAAATATTCACTGATCACCAAAGTCTGAAGTACATTTTCACCCAACCGGATTTGAATCTCAGGCAAAGACGTTGGGTTGAGTTGATCACAGATTTTGACTTAGGAATAACTTACACCCCAGGGAAAGCCAACGTCATGGCTGATGCGCTAAGTCGTAAATCTTATTGTAACAACCTAATGTTACAACAAAGTCAACCGCTTCTCCATGAGGAATTTCGGAAGCTTAACCTTCACATTGTTCCTCAAGGTTTTCTTTCCACCTTGGTGGCGAAACCTACCCTTACGGACCAGATCTTCAAGGCACAGAAGGTAGATCCGGGAATCTCCCGCATCAAGAGAAACATCAAGAAAGGAATTGCGAATTGTTTCTCCATTAATGATCAAGGGGTCGTATACTTCGGGAATCGACTAGTGGTTCCCAAAGTGCGAAACCTGAGGCGATTGATCCTTAAGGAGGCTCATGAATCTCCTCTCACCATTCATCCCGGTAGTACTAAGATGTATCAGGACCTACGCCAGAGGTTCTGGTGGACTAGGATGAAGAGAGAAATTGCTCAGTATATTGCTAATTGCGACGTCTGTCGTCGTGTAAAAGCAGAGCATCAACGGCCTGCTGGCACCCTTCAACCCTTAGCTATTCCTGAATGGAAATGGGATAAAATTGGTATGGATTTCATTACCGGTTTTCCCAGGACCAAGAGAGGGAATAATGCTATCTTCGTCGTTGTCGATCGTCTTTCCAAAGTAGCCCATTTCCTACCTGTTCGTGAGAGTATAACCGCTAGTCAGCTGGCAGACTTATACATCTCCCGAATAGTGTCTCTCCATGGTGTTCCTTTGGAAATTAACTCGGATCGAGGAAGTATTTTCACCTCTCGATTTTGGGAAAGTTTCCAAAACGCTATGGGAACCCGTCTCTCCTTTAGCACCGCTTTCCACCCTCAGTCGAGTGGTCAAGTGGAACGCGTCAACCAGATTCTAGAAGACATGCTTCGAGCCTCTGTTATCTCATTCGGAATGGATTGGGAGAAGTGCCTTCCATTTGCCGAATTCGCTTACAACAACAGCTATCAATCTAGCTTGGGTAAAGCCCCTTTTGAAGTTCTCTATGGACGACGGTGTCGAACACCCCTTAACTGGTCAGAGACCGGGGAAAGACAATTCTTTGGCCCGGATATGATTCAGGAAGCAGAAGAGCAAGTTCGCATCGTTCGTGAAAAGTTGAAAACAGCCCAATCCCGTCAGAAGAGTCAACATGACCGAAAACATAAGGCTATGACTTTCGAGATTGACGAGAAGGCTTACCTTCGGATTACCCCTCTGAAGGGAACCCATCGTTTTGGTATCAAAGGCAAATTGGCTCCTCGTTACATTGGACCTTTTCGCATTCTCGCCAAACGAGGAGAAGTTGCCTACCAGTTGGAACTACCTCCGCACCTCTCCAGAGTCCACGATGTCTTCCACGTTTCTCAACTCAGGCGTTGCTTCTCGGATCCTATCCGTGGAGTGGACCACGAAACGCTTGATCTCCAAGATAATCTTACATATCGAGAGTACCCCATTCGTATCCTCGATCAGGCCGAGCGTACCACTCGACGTCATAATATCAAGTTTCTCAAAGCACAATGGTCGCACCATTCTGAGGATGAAGCAACTTGGGAAAGGGAGGATCGTCTTCGACTTGAGTATCCCGCCTTCTTTCCGGAGGAACCCAAATCTCGGGACGAGATTCTTTCGAGTGGGGGTGAGTTGTCACACCCTAGTTAGCCATGCATTAGAGTGTTGCATCATGTTTACTCTTTCATCAGAAACCTGAAATGGGGATGACAGAACCCCCAGTCCCCTCTGAAACCAACTAGGGTTTACTAAAAACTTTTTCAATGAACCTGAAATGCCCTTCTAAAATGCCCATCATTTTTGTCTTGGTTCAGAACCTCTGCCAAAAGTGGTGCACATTTTCCTAGGCCATCTTAGGGTTTTTGAATTAAATCATAAATATTTGAATTTGGGCATTTAAAATTATATAAAATATTTAAATGCTCAAATATCTCCAAACTAAAATGTTTCATGTTGGAAATAATCCAACTATGGACCAGGAGTAGTTTGGTGATTTTAGGAGTAGCCTAAGTATTTTATTTAATTCAACAAAGTTGCAGAAGTATTAAAAAAAACAGAAAACAGAAAGAAATGGAAAAAACTTACCTGGTGCCTGCTCCCGGCCCACCTGCCGGCCCAGCCCAGCGCCGCTCCAGCGAGCTGCTTGCCGGCCAGGCAGGCAGGCAGGTGCCCGACGGCGACCGCAGCGCGCGCCACGCACCTGCTCGCCGCCTCGCCGCTCCCCGCGCCCGGTGACGTCATGGACCGGCCTCCCTCGCTCCCCCGAACCCCCAGACACCCCCTCTCCTCTCCAGCTCCTCCCCCTCGCGCCCCCCCCCGCCATGACCGACGCCACCATCGCCGTGCCTTCGTCGTAGCCGTGCTCCCCGCCGCCCGTGCGTCCTCTCATCGTGTCCAGGAGCTCCGCCGCTGTCCACTCCATCGAGCAAGCCGAGCCCCGAGCGCTCGCAACGCCCGAGTCCACCGCAACGACCTCGCCCGAACCGCCGTCGCCAGAGATCCCCTTCAACACCGTCGTCGCTCCGGTCCATCTCCGGCCGCACCAAGGGCTTCGTCGCACTCACTATGAGCTTAGCCATCTCTCCCCCCTTCCTTTGCTTGCTCCCGAGCCGTGTAGCGACCTCCCGGAGCTCAACCGCACCCACCGCCGTGGAGCTCGTCGCCGACGTGCTCCCAGTTACCCTCCGACCACTCCACGGTGTCCATCATGCTCACCGTGTCACTTAGCACCTAGCTAGCCACTCCCCGAGCCTCACCGACCCCTCTAGCGTCAAGTTCGTCTTCGGCCGAACCCCGGTGGCCGCCAAAGTCGTCGCCGGCGCCAACTCCGGCCACCCCGACCCCAACGGACTCCACCAAGAGCTGCGGCTCGTCCTCAGCTCCACTCCGGTGGTCTCCGCGACCCATTTGGTGGCCGAAACGGCCAAAACCACTTCCGCCGCCGCGTCGGGCTCGCCGGTGCAGCCGACCCGGGTTTGACCACGGGTGGGCCCTGGTTGACTCCCTTGAGTCAATGACAGGTGGGGCCCAGCCCTGTTAATTAAACAGGTTTAGTTTTAATTAAACTTTAATTAATTTAATCACCCTGACACGCGGGACCCACTGTCAGGTTTGACCTGGACATGTTCCGTTGACCTGCTGACGTCACACTAACGTCAGGCTGATGCAATAATTGATTTTCTGGAATTAATCTAATATAGGAAATTCCAGAATATAGTTTAAACTTCAAAAATTCATAACTTTTATTCTGTAACTCCAAATCAGACAAATTATATATGAAAAATGATCAGAAAAATCCAATCTATCCATCTGTACTATTTTCATGCATGATTAAACAAGTTAACCTGATGTTTAATGCAGAACAAGGAAAAGCACTTTAAAAGGCCATGTTTGAGTTTGAAATTTGAATCTTTGATTCAAACTGGTTCAAACCCTTCTGGTCTTAGTTGCATTAGCCCAACACACTCATATTGCTATGTTTCATGCATGCATCATATTGTTGCACATTGTTTGGTGATGGTTGTGTATCGGTGTTCTTTGCGGCAGGTTCTGCCTCCAAGGAGTATCGTGATTACCCTAACGAAGAACCGTATCAGTGCATCGAACCATCAGGCAAGCAACCAACCATTTGATCATATCGATACAATCCCATGTTCTCGCTCCTGCTCTCTTTTACTGCATTAAGACAACGCGTTTCAAACTGCTGTGTGCTACGGTAGTTGAACGCACTTCCTCTGCATGACCTGTCATTGCCACAGTAACTAGATGAAACCCACTAGCATGTGTAGGAGTTGATTGAGCCATATGTATGTGTTGTTCCTACCTTGCTATGCCTGCTATGCTTAGAGTCGTGTCAGGTCTGGTTCATCTGGGTGATGGGCTAGAGTGAAATGATTATGTCGGTAATGAGAGTGGTGTGGTGAACACGATTTGGTAAAGGTATCGATGAGAGGCCATGTAGGAGTACATGGTGGGTTGTTTCATTGAAGCCGACCTTAAGCACTGAGATCTGTATGTGTGATTTAAGAATCAGCTACTACCATGCATTGGGCCCGAAACCAATGGACCCTCTCGGCTTCTTATTCACCCTAGTTCTCCGTCCAGGAGTTGCAAGTAGTTTCTGGTGTTTGTAGCCTACTGGAGTCTGTGGACAACGCTGACCGTAGGGGTGGGCTGTGATGCGGTAGGTACGTGGCCGGGTGTACCGAATACCCGTTAGGTATCTCGGGAACCCTGTTCACATCGTTCGGGGCCGTATGGGAAACCTCGGCCGGACTCCCTGCGGATGGAACCTGGATAGGCTATAAACCTGGACTGGAGGCTTAGGTGGTTAGGTAGGTCGTGTCCGACACCCACGTTGGGCTTCCGCTTGAAGGTTGCCGAGTACATGTCGTGTAAACGACGGTAAGTGGTGAGAGCGTGTATGAAGAAGTACACCCCTGCAGGGTTATCATGATCTATTCGAATAGCCGCGTCCGCGGTAAAGGACTACTTGGTTGCCTATACAGTTCATAGACAAGTAAATGGAAACTACTAAAAGCCTCAAGATAAGTGTGAGTGCCGAGGATGGCTCTTCCGTAGGAAGACGGAGGTGGATCCTCGGTAGTGTATTGAATTGGTGAGTAGTGGACTCGTGTGCGCAAAACCATTTCAAGTTGGAGTCTCGTAGGTTAGCCTAGACAAGAGTCAAAGCTGGCTTGCTGCAACAACTCCACCAACCCTTCTTGATAATATGCATGTATGTAGGATCTGATGTAAGACTTGATGAGTACCTTTGTACTCATGTTGCTATAATTTACATTTTTACAGAAGACGCTGCAACCCCTTCTGATGGGTTCTACATAGACGTTGACATCAATGAGTAGGCTAAGGCCCAGGTGGTGATCCTGAGCTTGTGAAGGACCACGTAGTATAGCTAGGCTTTCCAAGCCTCTGTTATTTTTCTAGTTGTCTGTACTCAGACAAATTACTTCCGCTGCTGGTTTGTATGACTGTATGACTTTAATGCTGGGTCGTGTGACCGTACCTTTGTGTATGTTATGTATGGCTCTCTGAGCCTTAAATAAAGTACTTATGTCATAGAGTCATGTTGTGA
Source organism: Triticum aestivum (assembly GCF_018294505.1). Lineage (NCBI taxonomy): Eukaryota > Viridiplantae > Streptophyta > Magnoliopsida > Poales > Poaceae > Triticum > Triticum aestivum. The sequence goes on along the minus strand of NC_057806.1, from coordinate 78,582,601 downwards.
TGCCTTGTTGTATTTACACATATCGAGCATATTGTGTGTATGATTGAAATGCTTGGTATGTGTGGGATCTGACTATCTAGTTGTTTATCTTTAGTAGCCTCTCTTACCGGGAAATGTCTCCTAGTGTTACCGCTGAGACATGGTAGCTTGCTACTGCTCTGGAACACTTAGGCTGGCCGGCATGTGTCCTTCTTCGTTCCGGTGTCTGTCCCTTCGGGGAAATGTCACGCATTGAGTACCGGAGTCCTGTTAGCCCGCTACAGCCCGGTTTACCGGAGTCCTGCTAGCCCAGTGCTACAGCCCGGACCCACTTGCTGATGACCGACACGTTCGAAGCTGGGTCATGGATGCCTGTCCCTGTAAGTCTGTGCCACTTTGGGTTTACGACTAGTCATGTCAGCCCGGGCTCCTTATCATATGGATGCTAGCGACACTATCATATACATGAGCCAAAAGGCGCAAATGGTCCCGGGCAAAGGTAAGGCGACACCCGTGGGGATACCGTGCGTGAGGCCGCAAAGTGATATGAGGTGTTACCGGCTAGATCGATGTGACATCGAGTCGGGGTCCTGACACGACACTGTATGAATTATGGTTTGGGAAGAAACCTAAGCTGTCGTTTCTAAAAGTTTGGGGATGCGATGCTCATGTCAAGAAACTTCAACCTGAAAAGCTCGAACCCAAATCGGAAAAATGCGTCTTCATAGGATACCCTAAAGAAACTATTGGGTATACCTTCTACCTCAGATCCGAAGGCAAGATCTTTGTTGCCAAGAATGGGTCCTTTCTAGAGAAAGAGTTTCTCTCGAAAGAAATAAGTGGGAGGAAAGTAGAACTTGATGAAGTATTACCTCTTGAACCGATAAGTGGCGCAGCTCAAGAAAATGTTCCTGAGGTGCCTGCACCGACTAGAGAAGAAGTTAATGATGATGATCATGAAACTTCAGATCAAGTTGCTACTGAACTTCGTAGGTCCACAAGGACACGTTCCGCAGCAGAGTGGTACGGCAACCCTGTCTTGGAAATCATGTTGTTAGACAACGGTGAACCTTCGAACTATGAAGAAGCGATGGCGGGCCCGGATTCCCACAAATGGCTGGAAGCCATGAAATCTGAGATAGGATCCATGTATGAAAATGAAGTATGGACTTTGACTGACTTGCCCGATGATCGGCGAGCCATAGAAAATAAATGGATCTTTAAGAAGAAGACAGACGCGGATGGTAAAGTAACCATCTATAAAGCTCGCATTGTCGCTAAGGGTTATCGACAAGTTCAAGGGGTTGACTACGATGAGACTTTCTCATCCATAGCGAAGCTGAAGTCCGTCCGAATCATGTTAGCAATTGCTACATTCTATGATTATGAGATATGGCAAATGGACGTCAAAACGGCATTCCTTAATGGTTTCCTTAAGGAAGAGTTGTATATGATGCAACCAGAAGGTTTTGTCGATCCTAAGAATGCTGACAAGGTGTGCAAGCTCCAACGCTCGATTTATGGGCTGGTGCAAGCATCTCCAAGTTGGAACATTCGTTTTGATGAGATGATCAAAGCGTTTGGGTTTACGCAGACTTATGGAGAAGCCTGCATTTATAAGAAAGTGAGTGGGAGCTCTGTAGCATTTCTCATATTGTATGTGGATGACATACTGTTGATGGGAAATGATACAGAATTCTTGGAAAGCATAAAGGCCTACTTGAACAAGTGTTTTTCAATGAAGGATCTTGGAGAAGCTGCTTATATATTAGGCATCAAGATCTATTGAGATAGATCAAGATGCCTCATTGGTATTTCACAGAGTATGTACCTTGACAAGATATTGAAGAAGTTCAAAATGGATCAGTCAAAGAAGGGGTTCTTGCCTGTATTGCAAGGTACGAGATTGAGCACGGCTCAATGCCCGACCACGTCAGAAGATAGACAAAAGATGAGTGTTGTCCCCTATGCCTCGGCCATAGGGTCTATCATGTATGCTATGCTGTGTACTAGACCTGATGTAAACCTTGCCGTAAGTTTGGTAGGAAGGTAACAAAGTAATCCCGGCATGGAACACTGGACAGTGGTCAAGAATATCTTGAAGTACCTGAAAAGGACTATGGATATGTTTCTCGTTTATGGAGGTGACGAAGAGCTCGTCGTAAAGGGTTACGTCGATGCTAGCTTCGACACAGATCTGGATGACTCTAAGTCACAAACCGGATACGTGTATATTTTGAAAGGTGGGGCAGTAAGCTGGTGCAGTTGCAAGCAAAGCATTGTGGAGGGATCTACATGTGAAGCGGAGTACATGGCAGCCTCGGAGGCAGCACAAGAAGCAGTCTGGGTGAAGGAGTTCATTACCAACCTAGGAGTCATACCCAATGCGTCGGGCCCGATGACTCTCTTCTATGACAACACTGGAGCTATTGCCCTTGCCAAGGAGCCCAGGTTTGACAAGAAGACCAGGCATATCAAGCGTCGCTTCAACTCCATTCGTGAAAGTGTTCAAAATGGAGACATAGAGATTTGTAAAGTACATACGGACCTGAATGTGGCAGATATGTTGACTAAACCTCTCCCTAGAGCAAAACATGATCAACACCAGAACTGCATGGGTGTTTGATTCATCACAATGTAACTAGACTATTGACTCTAGTGCAAGTGGGAGACTGTTGGAAATATGCCCTAGAGGCAATAATAAAATGGTTATTATTATATTTCTTTGTTCATGATAATTGTCTATTGTTCATGCTATAATTGTGTTATCCGGAAATCGTAATACATGTGTGAATACATAGACCACAACACGTCCCTAGTGAGCCTCTAGTTGACTAGCTCGTTGATCAAAAGATAGTCATGGTTTACTGACTATGGACATTGGATGTCATTGATAACGGGATCACATCATTAGGAGAATGATGTGATGGACAAGACCCAATCCTAAGCATACCTCAAAGATCGTGTAGTTCGTTTGTTGTAGCTTTTCCGAATGTCAAGTATCATTTGCTTAGACCATGAGATTGTGCAACTTCCGGATACCGTAGGAGTGCTTTGGGTGTGCCAAACGTCACAACGTAACTGGGTGACTATAAAGGTACACTACATGTATCTCCGAAAGTGTCTGTTGGGTTGGCACGAATCGAGACTGGGATTTGTCACTCCGTATGACGGAGAGGTATCTCTGGGCCCACTCGGTAATGCATCATCATAATGAGCTCAATGTGACCAAGTGGTTGATCACGGGATCATGCATTACGGTACGAGTAAAGTGACTTGCCGGTAACGAGATTGAACGAGGTATTGGGATACCGACGATCGAGTCTCGGGCAAGTAACGTACCGATTGACAAAGGGAATTGTATACGGATTGATTGAATCCTCGACATCGTGGTTCATCCGATGAGATCATCATGGAGCATATGGGAGCCAACATGGGTATCCAGATCCCGCTGTTGGTTATTGACCGGAGAGGCATCTCGGTCATGTCTGCATGTCTCCCGAACCCGTAGGGTCTACACACTTAAGGTTCGGTGACGCTAGGGTTGTAGAGATATTAGTATGCAGTAACATGAAAGTTGTTCGGAGTCCCAGATGAGATCCCGGACGTCACGAGGAGTTCCGGAATGGTCCAGACGTAAAGATTTACATATAGGAAGTTCAGTTTTGGCCATCAGGAAGGTTTCGGGGGTCGCCGGTATTGTACCGGGACCACCGGAAGGGTCCCGGGGGTCCACCGGGTGGGGCCACCTATCCCGGAGGGCCCCATGGGCTGAATTGGGAGGGGAACCAGCCCCTAGTGGGCTGGTGCACCCCCCCTTGGGCCTCCCCTGCGCCTAGGGTTGGGAAACCCTAGGGGTGGGGGTGCCCCCACTTGGCTTGGGGGGGAAGCCACCCCTTGGCCGCCGCCCCCTTGGAGATCCATCTCCTAGGGCCGCTCCCAAAGGCCTCTATATAAAGAGGGGGGGAGGGAGGGAAGCCGCACCCTTTGCTCTTGGCGCCTCCGTCTCCCTCCGTAACACCTCTCCTTCGCGCTTGCGCTTGTCGAAGCCTTGCCGGGATCCTGCTGCATCCACCACCACGCCGTCGTGCTGCTGGATCTTCATCAACCTCTCCTTCCCCCTTGCTGGATCAAGTTGGAGGAGACGTCTTCCCAACCGTATGTGTGTTGAACGCGGAGGTGCCGTCCGTTTGGCACTAGGTCATCGGTGATTTGGATCACGTCGAGTACGACTCCATCAACCCCGTTCTCTTGAACGCTTCCGCGCGCGATCTACAAGGGTATGTAGATGCACTCCTCTCTCCCTCGTTTTAGATGACTCCATAGATTGATCTTGGTGATGCGTAGAAAATATTAAAATTCTGCTACGTTCCCCAACAGTAGCAATCACACACTTATTACATCGAGTGTCTCAAAAGAGAACTTATTACAATAAATATGGCTTAAGGCCATTGAATAACGATAACAGCGGAAGGCTTGGAAGATAACTGAGTCCATCAACTCCAACGACATCGCTGAGTATAGAACCACGACCTAAAAGCACCTTAATCATCGTCTGAAAAGTCTGCAACATTAAGGTTGCAGCCCGAAATGGGTCAGCACATGGAATATGCTGGGAAAGTAACACATAGAGAGTAATGGAATGAAATAGGCTATTCTATATGCACATTTTGCTGGTGGAAAGCTCTATGGTTACAGTTTTGTGTAAAGCCATTTTTCCCTACTGCAAAGGAATACATTTTATTTAACTATGATGGTAGTTGTTAAACATTGAGAATGGTTGACAACATTCTCAATCCCAATTAAGCATCATCATTAAACATAACCCAACAAAATTAATTTTAGAGTAACATGATGAGATTCACATGATAATCCAAGTACTAGATACTCAAGATGTCCATAACCGGGGACACGGCTAACCATGATTAGTTTATACACTCTGCAGAGGTTTGCGCACTTTTCCCCACAAGACTCGATCGCCTCCATTTGGTTTCTCGCACTACATGGTGTTTGAGAAACGGATGACCGAGACATAGTCTTTCCGAAGCGCTAGCACCTTACGATCGGGTAGCCCGTTACACCTACTTTCCCCTACATCTGCTAGTCTACCACTATAAGAGTTCGCACAACTTAATCAACTATGCTAGAGCCCATAGTAGCTTGTGGTTGCACGGAAGTTTCTAGCATGAATAATCTCATGATCCCTTTGAGCCTGGGTGGCGGTCCAAAGGAAAAACAGGCAATCGCTGGAATACCCAGGTGCCTCAATCCACCCAGATGTGTATTTAAGTTGCCACCTTAGATAAACCATTAATTTAACAATCTCACATCTGTCATGGATACACTCACCCAATCCACGTCTACTAGCATAGCATGGCACAATAAGCAAACGTAGAAGTAACTCCCAAAGGTTGGATAATAACAGGTAATAGGTACTACCTCAACTACTTCCCAAGCCCACAATTTAATTAGATCCTAATCATGCAATGTGTGAGGATTGATCTAATGCAATAAAACTGGGTAGTAGGAGGTATGATCAAAGTGTTACTTGCCTTGCTGATGATCCGCAAAACCTAGCGATTCAAAGTAGCAAGCGGCGCACTCCGGGTACTCTATCGCAAAAAAAACAAGCATACAATAAGTACTCAACTAGTGCACAGGTAAAACTCGAATAAAAGATCTAACCAGAAAGTTCAACTTAAGAACTCCAGTTGGCAAAAAGAATCAAATCGAACGAAGCAACGAAAGACAAACGGCAAAAGAAACATGCTTCGTTTACTATTCTGGATCTAGGGCAATTTTTACAGTGGCAAAAACTTGTTTGAGTTGGTTAAACGGAAAGAGGGTTTCGAGATGAAACTCCAGGCGCTTGAATCGCCTGATTCCGATAAACGAGCGAAAATTTAGACTAAAACAAAAATCAGATCAGGAATCGCGATTTGAAAAATCGCGGATTTAGTCCGAGAAAAAGAAAAACGACCAACGTTCGTTAAATCAAACGAACGGACGAACGCTCGCTAATTAAATAAACCGGAAAAACCGATCTATTTAAAAACTAAAAAAACCAAACAAAACCCGACGGAAAACTGATCAGTTTTCTAAAAAAACCGGCAGCAAAAAAAACTACCTCCGGCGGTGGATCCGGCGGCGGCGGCGGCAGTCCGGCGGCGGTCCGGCGGCGGGGCGGGGTGGCGGCGCGGAGAGGCGAGGCGGTAGAGCGGCGGGGCGGCGGCCTAGGGTTAGGGTTCAGGGGCGGCGTCGACTTGGGCTGGCCTCGGGCCTCGGGGCACTATATAAAGGGCCCGACCAGGACGGCCAGGCGGAGTCCTGGCCGGTTATGGCCCAAGGTCGGTTCAGACTTTTTTTAAATAATTACACTCAGAAAAAAACAAACGGAATACTAAACGGACTCCAAAAATCCCGAAATAAATTTTCCCCGGCTTCTAAAATCAAGCCGCACAGGATGAACATTTATTTGGGGCCTAAATGCAATTTTAAAAAACACGCATTTTTCCCTAATTCAAATAAAATAGCAAATAAATCCAAATAAAATCTTATTTGATTTTTTTATTAAATCCTCAATATTTTTTATTTTGGGAAAGTCATTTTATTCCCTCTCTCATATTTTGTAATAGAAATAATTGAAGATAAAATAAATAAAATCAAATGATCCTATTTTCAAAATTTGAGAAAACTCAAATATGAAAATAACGAAATCCCCAACTCTCTTCAAGGGTCATTGAGTTGCGTAGAATTTTCTAGGATCAACCAAAATGCAAATAAAATATGATATGCAATGATGATCTAGTGCATAACATTCCAAATTGAAAATTTGGGATGTTACGTTTCCTCATAACTGTGTTGTGTGTTTGTTCATATCTATGTTTGAAGACTTTGACTGAAGACTTTCTCAATTTCCTCAGTTCAATTTCTTCAGTCTGTTTGTCTTCATCCTGTGTTATTCTGTGCTTACGCTTCCTGTACTTTGTGCCTGTCTTCATTTCATCATAATGACTATGCTTGTGTTTTGTTATGTTTACTTTTGAGTACTTATTCCGCTGCTATTAGTTCTTCTCCAAGGAATTTCCTCACCGGCAAATTCGTTAGTGAAGAATTTCATAAAAATCGCCTATTCACCCCCTCTAGTCAATATAACGCACTTCCAATTGGTATCAGAGCAAGGTACTCCCTTGTTCTGTGTGATTTTGGTTTAACCGCCTGGAGTTTAGTTATGTCGACCACAGGTATGAAGAAAGTGACATGCCCCATCTTTGACGGTCACGAGTATCCCAAGTGGAAGGCCATGATGAAGAAGCGCCTCATGGCGATGAACAACAAGCTGTGGACCGGCACTGAGATTGGTCTGACCGATCTGTGCAAGATGGCGGAAGCAGATGACATTCGCAAGTACACTCTTCTCAACCTCATGGCGAAGGACGTCATCTGCTCCTGTCTGTCTCAAAATCAGTTCAGGAATATCATGCATCTCGATCATGCGAAGCTTATCTAGGACCATCTCTCTGGGGTCTATGAAGGTCATCGAACCTGTCATGATCCTTGGTTTGAGGACTTCAAGGAATCTCTCAAAGTGATGACATTTGAACCAGAATCATCATCTTCTGCATCATGTCTTATGGCAAAGGATGCTAAGGTAACTGAATGCTACCTATCTGAGTCTAGTGATGATGAATCTGGTGATGAATTTGGACCCAGCTATGTCTAACTTGCTTCCCTTGCCACTAAACAACAAAGAGCTTTGGATAAGGTTCATTACATGCTAAATAAGAGCGATGATATGTTAGGTGAAGAATTGGATCGCACTAAAGCCTTGACTGAAAATCTTCAGAGACTTCAGACTAGGTTTGACAATCTTCAAGGTCATCATAACACTCTCTTATCTGATCATGAGAAGCTTTCTTATGAATTTCTTCAAAGAAAGCAAGACCTTGAGAAGCTAAGAGTGAGTTATGAAGATCTTTAGAAGGAGCGCGATTCATTACTTGCTCAACAAATGAACGCTTCTCAAGAAGAATTTGTTCCTCCTTGTTTGAAATGCATTGAACGTGAATCTGCTAATTCTTCACCTGAATGTTCAAATGCTGCTAATGTTTCAAATTCTTCACATGCCTCTGCTATCACTAATTCCTCATCTAAGGACATTACTAGTATCACTGACGATGCAGTGCTGAAGGAATTGTACATGACAGGCATGTACAAAAGCCTCAAAGGGCATCAGACTCTTTGTGATGTGCTTAAAAAGCAGATCCTCAATAGGAACCCTAGGAAAGAGGGTATTGCCTTTGAGAGGAAACTCAATGCTGATGGTACATATTGGAAGCCTGAGAAGTACCCCAAAACTACATGGGTTGCTACAAAGGGACCTCCAGTTGATCCATCTAATTTATCTGGATTTGCATGTGAATCTCCTTGTTCTGATGATAAGTCTATGAACTATTCAAAAATCAGAATGGTGAAGTATTTGCTAGATATGTTGGCACTAACTGCAGGAACGGTCCCCCTATGAAGAAAATCTGGGTTCCCAAAAGATGCCTTGAAAATCTTCATGTGAACGTCATCATGACGCCACTTGTGAAGAATAGGAACCCTAGATCAAATTCTTCATATGGAACAAATTCTTCACATGGATCATATTCCTCAAAAGGATCAAAGTCCTCATATGAACATCATCGTGCTAACCCGTCTGTTTCGCAGGGAAGATCTAAGGACTATGGATATGTGCATTATTCTTCAAATCATTATGTCCATAAGTCCTCGAAGAATTTCTCTGCTTACTCTTATGCTTACTCTAACCCCTCTTATGTGAAACGAAATGGACTGGCTTCTATGCCATCCTTCTCGTATGGAGCTTGCAGAATGATGAACTCTTTGCCACCCCTTCAGATGTGGGTGGTGAAGAAAAATAACTAATCTCTTCTACAGGGCCAGGTCTCCAGACGTACGTAATCGTCTGAAGAATTAGCTGGAGACCTGAGCATGCCTGAAAGGACGCATGCTAATCATGAAGAAATGAACTTTCATTTCTCACGTCCTCATACTGCTTTATCTATTCTTTTGCTTGATGAAATTGATCTGATGAATTGATGTCATATTCTTCACTGATGAAGTATATGAGTTCGTAAGTTGCACTAATTCATCTGCAGGATGATCAACACAAAGCCACTGAGTGGGTCCTCGATAGTGGATGTACAAATCACATGACTGGTGACAAGAATCTATTGATGGATGATCCATTATCTCTGTCGCATCTGAAGCATATCATCTCTGCCGACAAAGGCAAAAGTCAGGTATTGGGTCTAGGTAAGGTTGCGATCACAAAGGATCGACACATGGACAAAGTCATGCTTGTTGAGTCCTTAGGATACAACCTTATGTCTGTCTCAATGCTTTATGATCTTGATATGGTCGTTGTCTTTGGCAAGTACCGTTGTGTTGTGGTTATGGAAGCTGACAATTCCAAAGTCTTCGAAGGCTTTAGGAGAGGAGACCTGTATATTGTTGATTTCTCTACAGGACCACAACCAGTCGTGTGCCTACTTGCAAAAGCTTCAGAAGGATGGCTCTGGCATCGACGACTTGGTCATGCAGGCATGAGGAATTTGCACATGCTTGCGAAGAAGAAGCATGCCATCGGCATCGAGAATGTCCAATTCCTCAAGGATCACCTATGCGGAGCCTGTGAAGCTGGGAAGATGACAAAGGCTAAGCATCCAACAAAGACTATCATGACCACCACTCGTCCATTTGAATTGCTTCACATGGATCTCTTGAGTCCTAATCATTATTCTGCTGTTTCAAATGATGCATCTCAATATGGCTTTGTTATTGTTGATGATTACTCTCGATACACATGGTTACACATTGTTACTTACAAACATGAAGTGCAGGAAGTCTTCAAACGATTTTCCTCGAGGGCTTCAACCAACTTTGGTGTGAAGATCAAGCACATCAGAAGTGACAATGGAACTGAGTTCAAGAATTCTGGTCTAGATGACTATCTTGATGAACTTGGTATTACTCATGAGTTATCTGCTCCTTATACTCCTCAGCAGAACGACGTCGTGGAGTGCAAGAATAGGACTCTTGCTAAGATGGCTCGCACTATGCTTGATGAATACAATGCCATGTCGGTTCTGGATTGAGGCAATTGATACTGCGTGCCACATCATCAACAGAGTATATCTTCACAAATTCTTCAAGAAGACTACCTATGAACTCCTCACTGATAAGAAACCCAATGTAAGTTATTTCAAAGTCTGCGGTGCTAAATGTTGGATTAGAGATCCTTATCACAACTCAAAATTTGCACCGAAAGCACATGAAGGTTTTATGCTTGGTTATGGAAAGGACTCGCACACCTACAGAGTCTTCAACAACATTCTTCACAAGGTTGTTGAAACTGTAGATGTGCGGTTCGATGAAACTAATGGCTCGCAAAGAGAGCACCTACCTACTGTGATAGATGAGCCAGCACCTGAGAAAACTATCAAGTTCAAGGCTACTGAGGATGTCATTCCTACTGAAGAATCAGCTGAAGAATTCATTCCAGAACATGAAGAACGTCGAGCTAATGCACCTGAAGAAAATATTGAAGAAAATGGTGCTGAGGAGAATGTTGATCAAATTCCTCAACGACAACCAGCTCATCCTCGCATTGCAAAAGAAGTGCAAGTTGAAAAGATCATCAATGACATCAAAGCGCCAGGTCCTCTCACACGCTCAAAAGCTTCACATTTATCTAAATTTTGTGGGCACTATGCTTTTGTCTCTATCACATAGCCCACTAAGGTAGATGAAGCATTTCTGGAGCCTGAGTGGATTCAGGCCATGCAAGAAGAATTACATCAGTTCGAGCTCAACAATGTCTAGGAACTGGTTAAACGTCCAGATCCTCGCAAGCACAATATCATTGGCACAAAGTGGATCTATCGCAACAAGCAAGATGAAAATGGCCTTGTGGTGAGGAATAAGGCATGGCTCGTAGCTCAAGGCTACACACAGGTTGAAGGAATTGATTTCGATGAAACTTTTGCACCTGTTGCTAGACTTGAGGCTATTCGCATATTACTTGCTTATGCTAACCATCATGATATCACTTTATATCAAATGGATGTGAAAAGTGCATTCCTCGATGGTAAGCTTGAGGAAGAAGTATATGTTGCTCAACCCCCAGGTTTTGAAGATCCAAAGAATCCTGACAAAGTCTTCAGACTCAACAAGGCCCCCTATGGCCTCAAGCAGGCCCCACGGGCGTGGTATGATACCTTGAATGAATTCTTCATGAAGAAAGGCTTCAAACCCGATTCACTCGACCCTACTCTTTTCACTAAATGTTATGATGGTGAATTGTTTGTGTGCCAAATATATGTTGATGATATTATCTTTGGTTGTACTGACCAACGTTATAGTGATGAATTTGCCTATATGATGAGTGAATAATATCAAATGTCTATGATGGGAGAGTTGAAATTCTTCTTAGGTCTTCAAATTCATCAACAACACAATGTCATATTCATATCTCAGGAGAAATACCTCAAGGATGTACTGAGGAAATTCGGCATGCAAGATTGCAAAAGCGTCAAAATTCCTATGCCCACAAATGGCCATCTGGGCACTGATGAAAATGGTATCAACTTCGATCATAAGGTATACCGCTCCATGATTGGCTCTTTATTGTACTTATGTGCATCTAGGCCAGATATAATGCTTAGTGTTTGCATGTGTGTCCGATTTCAAGCTACACCGAAGGAATCACACCATAAGGCTGTGAAGCATATTCTTCGATATCTAGCTCACACACCAACACTTGGATTATGGTACCCCAAGGGCTCGGCTTTTGATCTCATTGGATATTCCGACTCTGACTATGCTAGTGATCCTGTGGACCGCAAGTCAACGTCTGGTACATGTCATTTCCTCGGACGATCTTTGGTCTGTTGGTCCTCGAAGAAACAGAACTGCGTATCACTATCTACTGCTGAAGCTGAGTATATTGCCGCTGGTTCTTGCTGTGCTCAATTGCTATGGATGAAGCAAACTCTCAAGGACTACGGCGTCAACATGAAGAATGTGCCTCTCTTCCGTGACAATGAGAGTGCCATCAAGATTGCTCACAACCCAGTTCAGCACTCGAAGACTAAGCACATTCAGATTCGTCATCATTTTCTTCGTGATCATGTGTTGAAGGGCGACATTTCTATTGAGCATGTGAAGACTGAAGAATAGCTAGCCGATATCTTCACAAAGCCCTTGGATGAGAAGAGATTTAGCAAGTTGCGGTGTGAGCTAAATATCCTAGAATCTTCGAATGTTCTTTGAAAAGGACACTCATCCTAACACTTATGCAAAATTGATGACTTAGATGTGCAACACATGAAGAAGCGTTTTTCTTCAATCAATGAAGAATAACACTCTAAGTGTGAAGAAATTAACGAAGAATTGATTCTCAGAACCCTACGATAATTGTATGCGGTGTCTGAAATCATCATTCTTATATGGTAGGTCACGCCACCACCAAAAGTTGAAATTCCACAGTTGTTCATATTCTTCAACTTTGCATTGTCTTCACTATTTCCGTTGTTTTTCTTCATTGGCTATATATATATGAGTTTATGTCCTCTACAGCATTCACTTATTGCTAATTCTTCAAGTTGGTTTTTTCTGCTAAGTGAATGTGATCGGACCCTTTCCCCCTCTATGCTATACTCAACCCAATCTGTTCACAAATTCTTCATGTGCGTTCTATTTGAAACTCGTTCAAAATCTTCACTATGTCCTTGTCAGCTGAAGAAATTGCGAATGAAACTTTGAAACCTATCTTATCTAAATTTTCGGCTTTGCCGCTCAAACCGTTCCGCATCCCACGATACACTTATCCTTCCACCCATGATCACATATGATCTCCACCTCTCAGTACGTGGGTGACACATGTCAAGCGAATGAGAAGGGCCAGGGGCACGTTCGTCCAATTTCTTCGGGCAAACAGGTTTTCACCATGGCTATAAATAGCCCTCTTCCCCTTCCTCACTTCTTTTACTCCGCTCGACCTCTCTCCAGCTCGAGCTTCTCAAACCCTAGCGCCGCCGCTACTTCATCGTCACCAGTGAGGAAGAGCTTCACTGCCTCGACCTCGTTGGGCCGTACTCGCACCGGCCGCGGAAATCTTCACTCCGCCGCCGCCGTAGCCGTCTTCCTCCGCCGAGTTAGGGCATGGAAGATGATAGGTCCATGACTATACCAAATACCAGTGTAGTTGTCGATCCTATTGTTGTCGAGGTTGTGCCAAAATATGCAGCTTATACACCAACGTATTTGTCCATTACTTACAATGATGCAGAAGATTTACTACCAAGTACTACAGACCATGTTACTGTTTTGCAATGTTTAGGCGTGAGAAAGACCATGAACCATGCACTAGGTATGCAGAACATGTCTAACAATGCATGCATTTGTACTGATGACCAAGCAATCGTTGATGTGCGAGCAGATATAAAACAAGTTCAGCTGCCACCAATTTTCGGTTGGAGTCCAGATGGTGTTCACTTTGAATATTTATCTATATTGTCATGGACACCAGAACAGGACCAGTTCGTGTATGGGAAGGAGTCCAATAAAGCTACAGGTCAAGCTCATCTATCCAATTATGCATGCTACATAAGGATTAAAACTACTAGGAGTAGATCCTTTCTGTTTTTATTTCTGCCACGCAAGGAAAAGATCAACAAAAGGACTACATGTATTTGGGAGTTTTTAAGCCTAAGAGGTGTCGGGTGGGGCCCTCCTGATTGCACAAGTCGGGAGCACTTGTACCAAAATTACTAGGCCAAGTATCTTTAATGAGAGTCCAGATTTGTTTAGGAGTTACTTTATTTTTCTTTTGTGTGTGTACGAGGTCAAGGTTTGGTCGGCTACTATATAAAGCCATGATACGAGGCATTGTACAGGAGGTTATTTTTATATGAAATAGACACGATGTGTTTTTCAGGGTAGACACCCGTATCAAGTTTTGGAGGGATCTTTAGAAAACCTCTGTGTTGCAATTTATCTTCGTGGAAATTGTTTTGCGCGTGAGTACCTTCGTCGAGATTGGTTTTCTCGTGCTGGGCCGCAACATTCAAACCCTCTACTTCGTGTACATCGCGTGCGCGGGCGAGAGGTTGCTGCTATTGGTGGTGGAGTGTCGTGAAAGGTCGGGCCACAACAACGGATCGGATCTCGCCACGGGGTTCGGTCCACATCAGGTGGTATTCAGAGCAACAGGTTGTTCACGACACTATGGAGAAGATGGCAAGAGAATCGTCATTCAGTAAGTTAAGCTATGGATTTCAGTTGGAGGAGGAAGGCCGCTGGGCCGGGCTTTTTTACACTCGGGTGGTGGTGAGAGAGAGATCATGTGCCATGACGATCGATCACATGAATTTGATCAACGCTGCAAGCATCGAGATGGTGGAGAAGCTGAAGCTATCAATGACACCACATCCACAACCATACTGTTTTCATTGGGGTCATCAAGAGCTAACTGTCACACACCAAACCAAGGTACCGTTTTTGTTGGGAATTTTTTTTTGCGATGTTTTGTGCGACGTGATTCCGGTCTCCTTGGTGTCATGTCATCTGTTGTTGGGAGAGCCGTGGTACAAGGAGCACCATGCTACATATGACCATGTTGCAAATATGTATCACGTCAAGCGGGATAAGAAGTTTGACCTTGTGTCCATGGATGAGGATCGTTTTATTTCTTGGAGGAAAGATCATCTTGAGAAGATAAAAGAGCAAAAAGAAGAAGAAAAGAAGAAGGTTGAAGCTACTGGAATTTGTACGGCCGTCGTTCAGTCCATAGATAAAAGTATTGCTGAAAAGACTGATTTGAAACCGAGGACGGTTTCGTTTCAAGGAGGAGAGGATGATAGATCCATGACTATACCAAATACCAGTGTAGTTGTCGATCCTATTGTTGTCGAGGTTGTGCCAAAATATGCAGCTTATACACCAACGTATTTGTCCATTACTTACAATGATGCAGAAGATTTACTACCAAGTACTACAGACCATGTTACTGTTTTGCAATGTTTAGGCGTGAGAAAGACCATGAACCATGCACTAGGTATGCAGAACATGTCTAACAATGCATGCATTCGTACTGATGACCAAGCAGTCGTTGATGTGCGAGCAGATATAAAACAAGTTCAGCTGCCACCAATTTTCGGTTGGAGTCTAGATGGTGTTCACTTTGAATATTTATCTATATTGTCATGGACACCAGAACAGGACTAGTTCATGTATGGGAAGGAGTCCAATAAAGCTACAGGTCAAGCTTACCTATCCAATTTTGCATGCTACGTAAGGATTAAAACTACTAGGAGTAGATCCTTTCTGTTTTTATTTCTGCCACGCAAGGAAAAGATCAACAAAAGGACTACATGTATTTGGGAGTTTTTAAGCCTAAGAGATGTCGGGTGGGGCCCTCCTGATTGCACAAGTCAGGAGCGCTTGTACCAAAATTACTAGGCCAAGTATCTTTAATGAGAGTCCAGATTTGTTTAGGAGTTACTTTATTTTTCTTTTGTGCGTGTACGAGGTCAAGGTTTGGTCGGCTACTATATAAAGCCATGATACGGGGCATTGTACGGGAGGTTATTTTTATATGAAATAGACACGATGTGTTTTTCAGGGTAGACACCCGTATCAAGTTTTGGAGGGATCTTTAGAAAACCTCTGTGTTGCGATTTCTCTTCGTGGAAATTGTTTTGCGCGTGAGTACCTTCGTCGAGATTGGTTTTCTCGTGCTGGGCCGCAAGGTTCAAACCCTCTACTTTGTGTACATCACGTGCGTGGGCAAGAGGTTGCTGCTATTGGTGGTGGAGTGTCGTGAAAGGTCAGGCCACAATAACGAATCGGATCTCGCCACGGGGTTCGGTCCACATCAGAAGATATACACAGACGAACATCACTTCTCCACCTCTCTGTTCGTCGTGTTCTTCGTTCAAGGTAATTAAAAGTTACTTTTACTGCCCTCGTTGATTCGAATGATTATCTACAAAATCTTCAAAGGTGTTTTTCTTCATATCTTCACACACTAAAACACCTCTCATATCATCTGTTCTTGATTCGTTTCTCTAAGCTATGTTTTTCTTCAAGATTCCTCAAATATGTGGATTTTTGATCTACACATCTCTGGAACCTAAGACAAAGAACGCTTAGTGAAATTCTTCAAGACTCATCTGGTCAAATTCCTCAAACTTGTTCTTTATAAAACCTTCTGAGAACGCATATGACCTCTCCAAATTCCTCGCAACTATACTCTGTTCACATGTACTCATGTCAGCTGCTGAATCACTAGGTTCTCATCAACTTAACTCATTTGCAGTGTTCCTCGAAGAAAAGTTGCATACTTCTTCAGAGAATTCAATTGTTCAAATTTCTCAACTGAAGAAAATGGTTGACGGTAAGAAGCCACAGAAAGGAGGAAAGAGGGCTGAGGTCACCACAACATTTGAAATCCCTGATGACATATACAAGGATTACTGCACTCCTGATGAGGCCAAGTTTGGAAAAGAGGACAAAAATCAGCGCAAGGTGCGCATATAGAGGATAGAAAGGAGATGGGCAAGAGAGTGGAGGGAGTACATGTATGTTACTCCCAAGTACATGAAGAAATTCACACTCAATCCTCCATGCCCAAGACCTCCATTGGCACCTGGACAAATAGCTGATCCCACCAGCCTCAAGCGCGGTGAGGACTATCCTGATGAATGGGCCAAGCGCCAAGCCAAGTTGGCTAAGAAAGCCAGAGAAGCAGTGAGGAAATTTAATGAAGACTCTGCTGCTGCTGCTGCTTCTGCGGTGGCCTCTGCTGTCAAGCCGAAGAAGGCTATGTCAAAGAAGCCTGCGCGCAAGCCAAGTGCTTCAGCAACAGTGCCCTCAAGGCCAAGTTCCTCAGCAATGCCCTCACGGCCAGAATCCTCAAAGCCCTCACGGCCAATTCCTCATGCTGCTCCTGCTCCTCAAAAGTCCTCAGCTCCTCCACCAAAGTCTTCGGCCGCTCCGACAAAGTCCTCTGCACCTGTGCATCTCACCACGTGTCAAAGGACCACAGGTGTCTCAATTGCCTCAGGAGCTTCAGCTAGTTCCTCAGCTGCACCAAATTCCTCAACGGGACCCTCTCTACTGAAGACAAAGGCCACTGCTGGACGAGGTCCTCGCCCTAGTCCTGAGAAGAAGCAGGTCACCTTCCAAGTGCCGTCTGAAGAAGATGAAGCTGATGATGATGAACTTACTAAAATCATCAGAGATAGGCAAGTCAGGGCCGCTAGAGCAAAGGGAACAGATGTGCCATTGCTTTGGATCCCAAGTTGATCCTCGAATACATTGATGTTTGGCACAAGGACCCCAACACTCCCATGCCTGATTTCAAGCTGACTCCTGGCCAAAGTCACATGCTGACCCACTTCATTCAAGAAGAAAAATGGAAATTTGAGAAGGCCAGGCAGATCAAGAAAGCGCAGTACAAGAAGGAGCGCTATTTGAAGAAAAACGTTGTCTCTATGACAACTGAAGAACTTGTCGCTATTCAAACTGAGACCAAGAAATTCAGTGATGAATTTGACGCATACCGCGTTGATTGGCTTGGAGACATGGTTCGTTTTGTGAGACTTGCTGATAATTTCACTTCCAATGTTGCTGCCCCAACGCAACAGGAAATTCCTCATACTGAAGCATCTGCTCAGCCGATTGAAGAACATGCCAGCACCGCTGATGAAAATCAGGCTGCTGAAGAAAATGTGAGTTCCAGGGCTGATGACTGCATTCCAGCCGCTGAAGAAATTGCCAAGGCATCCACTAGTGGTGCGCCTGAAGAAACTGAAGAAATCAGGGCAACTGCATCAGTTGTGCCTGAAGAAAATCAACCAGATTCCTTTACTCCTCCTGCGCCAACACCAACTCCGATTCTTCCATCTGCATCAGATGTGAAGAAGACCAAGGCTGCAGAGCATGCAACAGTGAAGAAAAGGAAAGCATCAGCTACTTCAGATTCTTCAGCTCCGAAGAAGATGAAGCCTTTGACCAGTTCATTTGCTAATCCCATTGATGCTGTTCCGATCTCAACCATGCCATCAAAGGACCTTGTTCCTTTTGGTGAATAATATGAGATCCCTAGCGGATCTGATGAAGAAAATCATTCTGCTGATTCGTCAGAGCAGATTGATGAAGAAATTGAAGTGGATGCGATCCCTTCAACACCTGTTATCTCCTCGCCTATGCCTTAGTTCATAGCTGAAGAGGCTGGCGTTGAAGAAATGGAAGATGAAGATGTGGACATTGGCTGCTCCACACCAGTGATGAGTGATGAATTCTGGGAAAGTCAGCATCCAAACTCTCCAATGTTCACACCGTTGCAGCAAATACCTCAGTTCCCTGCACAAACTGTTCAAATGGGCTCTGAAGAACTCACCCCACTTCATCTGTACGTGAGAAAATTCCAGCCACTAGTGCTGAAGAAACTGCTGCTGCTGAACATCTGAAGACACAGACTGCCACTGAAGAGAAACCAGAAATTCCTCAGCCTGAAGAACCTAAGATTGCGATTCCTGAGGTTGTGATGCAACTCACTGACACTCCTCTGCCCAAGCCAAAGGATCCATTCTCACGCAAGCAAAAGTTCAAGGCTGATGATTTCTTCGGTGAACACGTATTCTTCGAAGACTACAACCCATATGATTCTACTCGTATAAGGAAGAGGCGTTTCTGGACTGCTAGTCAAGCAAATTTCTATTCCTCAGTGCTGTTCAACAAAGAGAAAATCTTCTACCATGATCACATTCCTCACGTGGATACGGAATCTCTGTCGTGCTTCGTGCCAGTCCTCAGTGTTCTTCATGACGCTGGACTGTTAAACTTTTGCTCTGACATCTGTGATTGGAATGAAAAACTGATTCTTCAATTTTATGCGATGCTGCACATCACAGGAGATTCTGAAGATGTGAATTCATGGGTGTTGGACTGGATGTCTGAGAACACTCACTACACAGTACCAGCTACGGAATTGCTTTGTGCCTTACCACTCAATCCTCCCCTTGAAGAAGCTCGTTGCATCTACAGTGAACCTAAGCTTACAAATCAGTACATGCAGGTTCTGATGAAACCTTTGAAGCCAGGTCAGGCCCCACGAACCAAATTCCTCGTGAAGGAATTACTTTATGTGCCCAGAACTGTCTATCGTATTCTTACGAGGACAATGAGTCCTATCAAAGGCCACGACTCATATGATGAGGAAATTGTTGGCATCATGAATAATCTGGTATTCAATATCGTTCATGGCATTCCTGTCAATTATCACGATTTCTTCATGAGGACTCTGGCAAATGTTGCACTGTCTCCGTTTGAGCTGAAGCCTTATGCACCTTGGATTATGACTTTCCTCGGGACAAGATCTTCACTCAACTACAAAGCTGATTTTCAGAATCACCTCAGCTACTTGCCCCCAATTGAAGTCCTCAAGCGGACCTATTCCTCAGTTGATGAAAAGGGCAAGGCACCATCTGTTATAGATGAAGGCATTCGTCCATTGGATGGTCAGTTTCGCAAATCTGCCTCTTATTCCACCAATGATGACTCTGCCACACATGACTCTGCCAATGCACCCAAGTCTACTCCTCAAGCCACTGCTCCTCGTGTGATGACTGATCGTGAGCTTCTGCTTAGTCTTCACCAAAAGGTGGATCAAAATCATAAATGGGTTAAGCGTCAGTTTGGTTCATTTCTTCACAACATGACTGCTACACACAATGCAGTGAAGAAAAACCAGTACTACCTCCATGAAGTCTTCGGTCGCACCTGGGCAATACTGTCGCATATGTATGATGAAGAAGATCTAAAGAAAATGAGTCTCAAGGAAGATTTTGACTGGTCTACACCTCCACCGAAGAAATTCAAGAACGTCGAGGTTCCTTCCTTGGTGGCCAGCTCATATTCTTCATCGCGCGACACTGATGAGAATGAAGACTTGGACGACACTGCGGCAGACCCTACTACGACAAACGACCCCAACAACGCCGGCGCTCCTTCATCATCTTGATATTCTTCAGGGGCGTTAGTTCTCATATTCGATCCTTTTGGTCATTTGATGACAAAGGGGAAGAATTTTGAGTTAGTCTTCAAGCGGGTCTTTCTATATGGGCGTTTTTTAAGTTGCAACTCTCGTTCTTCTGAGACTTTATTGGATCGAGTTGTAAACCCGATGGTGCTCTAATACTTTTGATATGTTTTTCTGCATGCTTATTCCTCATATATGCTAATGCACGCATGCTGAATTACATCAGTCACCATATTTCATCATGCATTTCAAATTCTTCACTGTTATATGTCAAATGCGTGTATGAATTACAAGATATAGGGGGAGATCTCCATGATTCAACTATTCAAGTGTGCATTGCTTCAAAAGCAAATTCCTCACTATGCACATCTTCAGGGAGAGTTCTTCTATATCTTGCAATCAAATTCCTCAATATCAGTATTTACACTTCATATGTTTATCCCCGTTGAAAACTTAACCTATATTGTCATCAATCACCAAAAAGGGGGAGATTGTAAGTGCATCTAGTGCCCCTCAGTGATTTTGGTGTATTGAAGACTTATAGGTTAAGGGACTAATGCGTCTGTGAGTGTACACAGGTCTATAAGTCTATGAGGAGTTTGATATGTACAGAGAAAGTCGACCCCTAAAAATGAAGTTCTTCGACTGAAGACTTTGGATTTCTAAAGACTTTCTGAAGACTTTGAAAGTGAAGAAATTGGTGTGACCTTGAAGACTTGGTATTCATTCAAGGAACATGAAGCGTGAAGACTTTTGTTTTCGTAGTTTCATTTTCTCTTTCTTGAGTCATAGGAAACACCGTACTGTTAAAGGGGGTCGAGGAAATACTAAGGAAAAATTTCCATGCGATGCTCAACTCAAAATCCTACACCTACCAATCCCTTCGAGTGAAGCCATTGGAAATCTCATACAGTCCAGTCATATTCTTCAGTGACAGAGACAAAGTTCTTCTGGTCTCTGAGGAATTTGTTCTGACTGAGAAGTTAGGAATTCGCCAGTGTGGATTGACTACACAGTGAGGAACATGATAGCCCTGAGGATTTTGCTACTCGAAATTCCAACCATTCCTGTGCTATGTGCCAGCTGTCCCAAAATATCTATCCACCTAACGGTCATATCATTGAAGGGCATTTATGTCTTATCATGTTGGGCTGCTCCCTAAACTATAAATAGCCGCCTCCTACAACCACTAGCTGGTTGGCTGCTCCGAGAGAAACTGACACTTGTCATTTGAGAGCAACCCATCCTCCGAGGACTTTGAGCGAAAATCATCAAATGAGGAAAAACCCAAACCCAAACACCTACAAACCCCAAGTGATTGAGCATCACTGAAGAGATTGATTCTGTGTGGATCCGACGTTTGTTACCTTTGAAGACTGTGCTTCTTCCAGACGGTTAGGCATCATGGTCTAGAGCATCCAAGAGGAATTGTGGATCGCCGAGTGACCAAGTTTGTGAAGGTTCGGAAGTCACCTGAAGACTTACCACGAGTGATTGGACGAGGTCTGTGTGACCTTAGTTCAAGGAGAATACGGTGAGGACTTGGTGTCCTGAGCTGCGTGTTCAGGACTGGGTGTCCGGGACTGTGTGTCCTCGAGTTTAAATACTCAGCCGCTCCAACCAGACATACAACTGAGACAGCAGTTGGAACTGGTCTACCAAATCATTGTCTTCACTAAGCTTACTGGTTCCATTCCCTCAACTCTTTCATTTCCTTATAATTGTGTTGTGCGTTTGTTCATATCTGTGTTTGAAGATTTTGACTGAAGACTTTCTCAATTTCCCCGGTTCAATTTCTTCAGTCTGTTTGTCTTCATCATGTGTTATCGTGTGCTTACGCTTCATGTACTCTGTGTCTGTCTTCATTTCATCATGATGAATATGCTTGTGTTCTGTTATGTTTACTTTTGAGTACTTATTCCGCTGCTAGTAGTTCTTCGCCAAGGAATTTCCTCACCGGCAAATTCCTCAATGAAGAATTTCATAAAAATCGCCTATTCACCCCCCCTCTAGTCGATATAACGCACTTTTACTTGGAGATGGACTCGTGTAGGTGGATGTTGTTGGCTAGCGTTATGGTGGCGTCAATGGCGGAGGACCTGCCAAAGCTCGCGTAGGTGGAGGTCGTCGTTGGCGTCGTGGTGGCGTCAATGTCGGAGGACCTGCCAAGGTTGTCACCTCAATCTGCTTTGAAGATGGACCAATGGAAGACAGCGGCGACGACACATATGAGTGCGTCGGATCGGTTTGAGCCCCGGACCAGGCAAATGGCTCGGTCGGGTGCCTCCGGCTTTAGATGTTAGGCTTAGGTGAGAGGTCTAGGTATGTGGCCCAGCTTGCACCCCTTCATCATTTGGATAGGAGTAGCGGCAGATGTTTCCAAGATGGCGGATTTAGACATATTGTTTTTCTACTTTACAAGGTACTCGAGAATAATTAATAAAATGACCGCATGCATCTTCCAGATGCAGAGGTCAGGGGTCATCCTCCGTTTCCAAAAAAAGAGCATAAGATAAAAAAGTGCCTGGTTAATCTCTTCGTGATTATTTCAAGTTGAAAAAATAAAGCCTACGTCACCCCGTGAGAGGCACTGTCTGTTGGAGTTGTGTCGAATATTGTGTACAAGGTAGGTTACAGTTGGACTTGTAGTTGTATTGTGTTTACATAGGATGTGAAGGCGTGTCCTAATTTGACACTTGTATCCTAGGTCTCTCATATATAGCGGGGGTAGACACACGATGTAACCTATGCCAACATAATAGCACCGGAACACAGGGGAAGCCGGCGGCATGTGCCGGTGTCCAGGGCAACCGGGTGCGGTATTGTAGCGGTGTCACGGGGAGGAGCGCCCGTAGTCAAGCCCTGGGGATGTAGCCATATCGTGAACCTCGTTAACAAATCTCGGTGTCGTGCTCGTGTGATTGCTTGGTCCTCGGATGATTAACGGTATGCCTCGGATTTACTCTAACAAGTGATATCATGAGCAAGGTTGACAAGGTCTGGAAGGCGGTTGAGTTGATCTAAAGGTTGAAGAACATCGACAGAGTTCTGCGGATAGTGGTCGTAATACGGGAGCGAAAGTCTTCGGCGAGTTACGGTTAGGACGCAGATTGGTCATCATAATCTTCAAATTGCAATCGGAAGCATCTGTAGCAAGCAGCAGCCAGATCGAATCGGAAGCAGCAACGACACGCGCATGTGACGCGTGTGGGGTTGCAGATAGAGATGTCATAAGGCGGCGGCGTGACGTGTACGAGCAGGGCTGCAGGCAGAGCGCTAGGGGGCAGAAATCACAGATTTGACCTGAGGCAGAAATCAAATCACAAACTGACCTGTTCACGAAAAAATTTCACTCTGCTGACCCTTTGGTGTGGCGCCCGACAGCAGGGCGCCGCACCCTACTGTGCAGCGCCTCTCCCTTAGGCGTCGCACATCCTGCCAGCGTGGCAGCCCTGGTCCAGTTGCGGCCCCACACGCACCTGTGCAGCGTCTAAGAGCTAGGCGCCACACTTTGACGTGCAGCGCCTAGCCCTTGGGCGCTGCACAGTGACTTAAGCGCGGCCGCCCCAGCCCGACCAGGCAGTTCTTCGTCTCTCCGCTCTCTGGACAGAGAGCAGTGGCGGCGGCGGCGCCCCCATCTAAACCCCCCACATCCCTCTCAGATCTGAAGATTTGATCCGTGGATTCGATCCCCAATCCATCCTACTAGGTAAACTCTTCCCTTCTCTTTCTTTTGCTCTGTAAATTTGTTGCCATTCTAAAGATTTGTCCATGATTTGATGGAACCCTTGATTTGTTTGGTTTGCTCGATTTAGGATGTGTATTCATATTGGTAGTACCGTAGTGTTATTTATTAGTTCACAATATATGATTCTTGTTGTTGAAACCCTAGATTGTTTAGTTTTTTTAGATATATATGAGATGCCTATTTTTATAGATAACTATGAGATGTTGATTTTTGTAGACATATATGAGAAGTTTGTTTAGATATATATTAGATGTTCAGTTTATTTCAAATATTAGATGTTGAGTTTATTTGAAATATTAGATGTTTAGTTTATTTGAACACATATGACATATTCATTGTGTGAGAAGGAGATGTTGAGATTCTTGTAGTTGAACACATGTTATATGTTTAGTGTATAGCGATATTTGAGATGAAGATGAACTTTTATATGTTTATTGTTTGAAATTGTAAGGATGGTTTGGCTTCTGGACGATGTCTACGACGTGCAACACCGGGCCTACATGATGTGCGAGAAGGATAAGGATCACCCAAGAGGTATGACTAATCCTTTAGATGTGATTCTCACTTGATTACGACATCGGCCTTCACCATATTGTTTCGTTGTGTGATAGGGCGATGAGCTTGATGATGACATGACTTTGGCGGACGCTCAAGCTCGGTCCGCATATGTGTTCAAGCCTAGGCAGCCCAGACGCCGGTACACGCCCAACGACTATGACAACAGAGGCAACCCAAAGGTGGTCGTAGGGACCTCACGGATGGCTAGCTTGGATGATGAGGCGGAGGAGGAGGCGGAGGCGGAGGAGGAAGTGCACGAAGAGGATCCTCGTGCTCCTAAGAAGAAGAAGCTTGCCAGCAGGCGTGCCACCAGGAACACGCGCGGAAGGCATTAGTGCTTGTTCATGTTAATTGTAGCCGTTTAATTAGGTTGACGAACTTCGGAGGTTATGTTATATGTTGGTGAACTCTTACTAGTGTGGTATTTGTGTTTGCGAACTTGAAGTAATGTTGAATTGTCTTAAATGATATGCTGTTCAAGTTATTAGTTCTCTTTGCTTAGCATGTGCAGTTTACAGTATTTTTATTATGTGAGTGCTGCTGCAGGAGGCCAAAATGGCATCTGTTTCTGCAGTTTTGCTTATAGCAGCACTGCAGCGCCCAACAGTTAGGCACTGCACTATACTGTGTGGCGCCCAACACTTGGGCGCTGCACTATATAGTGCAGCGCCCTGTCCTTAGGCGCTGCACTACTTCCATGACGACCCAGAGAGCCACAGTTGGCTTGCATCACATCCACAATACTTACAATGACTGCAACATCACAACAATTTGAAAAAACACAAATTTTAAGCCGACGAGTTCATAACTTAAGACAATTCAAACATTACTACGACATGGTTCACGACACATTCATTACAAATGACAAATGGCAGCTTGCCCTAGAAGATAGTTCACCAACATCTCACATGCCCTCACAACTTCATGACACATTCATTAGAAAATAGTTGACGACGAGTGCACCAAAGCAAAGTCCCTACTGAGTAGAGCGAGGCCATTTCCCCTTCTTGTCACGTGCCGAGTCCTCCTCTTGCGCCTCGCGAGCCTTTGCAAGCTTTCTTGCCCTCTCCTCCTCACGAGCAAGTTTCGCTTGGCGTGCCCTCTCCTCCTCTCGTTTCTTCCGCTCCATCCTCTCCTTCTGACGGCGCTCTTCCTCCAAGCCTCTTCGAAACGATTCTTCGAACCGTCGTTGCCGCCTAAGACAATCTGCGTATTGGTCCTTTTCACATCTTCTGGCACTTCAAGATCTATCCACGTGAAGTACTTGCATAGAGGAGGCGGTGACTGCATAAAAATTTGTTGTTAGTGTTGACACACATTTGAGAGTAATATTTTACTTCTCGAGCTTACCGGTGGTTGGTCATAGGCGTTAGTTGGAAGTGCACGATCATAAGCATAGTTCGGGCATACAAAATATCTCCGCCCTTCCGTCCATGCTTTATTTCGGTCGGTGGACACCTTCACCTTGCAAACATCTCCACACCAACAAGGCGGGATGTTGACATCTTTCTCCTTCACCTTGTCCAAAGATGCATCCTCCCACTTCTTCGGCATGTCTTCTTGGTTAGCACACGGTGGCCTCGTCATGGAACCGGATGAAGCCATGCCTACAAAACCGAGAATTATTGGTCAACCCTAACCCCCACTTAACAATAACCACAACCCTAACACCAACATAACCCTAACACCAACATCAAACACACATAACCCTAACCCTAGCATACTATGGAAGCCTAAACAACCCAAATTAGCAAAGAAATATAACATCATTCAACACAAATTTCTAAATCCTATCAAAATCTAGGGTTTCCCCAAACTAGCAAGATTTGAGCAAATGTGACAATTCCTATGGATGAAAACGAGGGGATCGGAGGAGATTACCTTAAGGGAGGGGTTGGCTTCGAAATCCATGGTCAAATACTCCGGATTTGCAAGATTTG